>NW_008619536.1:0-33362 GCF_000691845.1 Merops nubicus | reverse complement strand
CCCTACACTCATCTTCCTCCAAGGTTCTGTAACTCAGTTCTAAGGCATGCACACCAGACAAGAAAAGGCTTGACAGAAAGTGCATGAAGATTGCTGGAAGTAGTTCCTTGCCACTGTTTTCAGGTGTTTGGTCAAATAACTCAGTAAAAGAAAGGGAGTCCCTACCCCAGCTCCTCCCAGGACTGTTGGAGAGCAGCTATGGGCACCAGAGGCCAGGTGAGAAACCTGTCAAGGTGAGCCAAGGGTTAGGCGACTCTCCCCAGAGCACTTTTCATATTGAGTGGAGGTTACTGTTTAGGGAGTGTGGTACTCATGGTACACCCATGAGATGCAGGGGAAGAACGTCTTAGGATTGTACATACTTATTTGGGGCTGTTTAGGGAAGGAAACAAAGGCAGGGTATGGGAGGGTTTTATGTCATTTGGGGAGGAAAAAGTCAGGGAAAATAGAGGGAAAAGGCAATAAAAGGGGCTGATAGCATCCAAATGGTTCGGTCGTCAGCATACTTGTCTAGCCACACTGTGCACCTGGTAAGTGTTATCTGTCCTATCTTCCCATTAAACTGCATTTCTGTTTTTCTGGGTGGGGGGGACTCTCTGTTCTGTGTGCACACGTGTGGAGGTTTTAAGTGCAGCACCTGGAGTCAGACCATGGTTCATAGTGGCAAATAGAGAGATCATTGTGTGTATATTGTGTGCAAGTGTGTATGTCAACGTGTGGTCGCCAGTGAGTATTGAGCCTGACTAGCCAATAATTAGGGTAAGAGGCTTGAGGGCTAGTTACCAAAGCAGCTCTAAAGCTGGTCCAGTTACTGGAAAGATCACAGGCTAAGAGCTGGTTACCAGGACAAGCAGGTCCATGGTCATGTGGCTGGCTGTGTGCATATGTGTGCATGTGTATGGGGTTGTGTCCATGCTGGGAATATGTGCTCAGCCTTGCTACAAGGTGGACATGCAGCAGCTCCATCAGGCTGATGGATTTGTCAAGCCTAATAAAAAGTGTACATACATTTGTTCAAAGTCAGTAAAGGAAAGCTAAAGAATGTTTCCTCTCGATACCTTGTTGTGAATCTTCATCTGTCCCTGTTACATGCCTCCCTATTACATTTTTCATTTGCTGCAGTTATTGTGATATTTACAGAGACAGATTTTTGCAAGCAGCTTTTAAAAATTAATAAAATTAGTTTGAGACTCTCAAATAAGTCTTTTCATTACTTCCACTGTTCTTTTCCCTAAAATGTGTTTGCACATTGAATAAAATGTTAATGCACCTTTTCTAATTCATGACTACTGAGGTCTTCTAGTTCAGACTGGTATGAAGGCTTGATTCTTCATTGGCTTTTTCATGTATTTCATAGCATTTTCACAGCTTTGTCTCTCACTGCCTTTTTGTTGCCATCAGTATCATTACTTCCTATTTATTTAGTTTTCTTCCACTTTTTATTTCATGTCTGCTCTTCTTTTCTCGCCTGGATTTAACAAAGCAGAAATCTCTGTAATACACTTACTAAGGTCAAACTTTTGCACTCTCAAGAGTAGGATGAATTCAAGGCAGAGCTCTTCTGAGTATATCTCATTTCAATAATCAATTACTTTCCTATGGAGAAAAGTGAAGTGCTACTGATTTAGTTGCATGGCTCCCAAGATACAACTGAGACCTTGAATTTTCTCACCTTTACTTGGACCTTCCTTGTCATTGCTACTCAGTTTATTGTTGCAAGCTGGTTCAAATTAGCAAGACACCGTAAGTGTTATGGGAGCAAGCCAGCTCTGGAAATAATGGCTACAGTTCTAGGCAATGTTTTTGTGACTTTGCAAATGAAAACAGGTAGAAGTCTGTCTTGGAGTTTCATGCTTAAATTCTCCATTGCACAGTTCTCTGTTCTTTCCATCAGCACTGACATTTCAATTTTGAATCACTTCTCCTTTTCCTTTCTGACCCTTTTAATCATTTCAACAAGGGAGAAAGAAGGAGAGGGAAAATAGAAGGGACTGGAATCAAGTTTCCATATAAATTTAGCTCAGTGAAATGGGCAAGGAAATAGCAAAGAAATTGTGAATTAGCACAGTTAATAACCAAATACCTCCTGCCTGTGTGTGACAATGTGATCACTAGGATCTTTGTCATTTTGGATCCTGTGCTGTTATACCTTCTTTTCCAAATGAAATATCATTAGCAGTGCTCTTGCATACAGCCCCAGAACAGCTCTTTTTAAAAGAAAGCTTATACAGAAATGTACTAAGATCAAAGGATGGACTGGATCAGCAAACATTCAGTTTCAGTGCTTTTAAAATCAAAGCCTCCTTTAACCTCTATCCCTCTGGCTGATCTGGAGACCAAGGCAGACACAGTGGCAGAAAATGTTTCATTACTATCTTCTGCCCAAAGTATGATTTCAGATCACATGTCTATACTTATACTATATGACTTTTTGCTGCCCAAGGACAAAAAACTGTCTCCCACATTTCTTAAATAATGTCCAGTTAATTGCAACCACAGTATAATATTTTGGAAATTGGAGGCAGACCAATAAGAAGGTACATTGAAAGTACTTGCGTTTCATTCTTGTTTTTGCTTTTTCCCTCAGGAAGTGAAAATTTGTGGAGAAGGAAGAGATTTTCACGGCTCTTACACATTCTTAAGCTGTGATTTTCTGTCCTCACTGTCCTCAGTGATAAACAACAAACAAAGTGAGCATGGCACAGAAGTGATACAGGTAAAAAAAAAAGGATGTAACTATTGAAATGAAAGAGTATCAGTGAAAGTTAGTCATGTCTGTGCTAATGCATACCCGTGCAGCCTTACTTTAAGAGACCTCCTGCTTCCTATAAACAGATGATATTCTTCTTCATAGACTGTACATGCTGCCTGCTACAGAGGAAAAAAAACCTGAAAAGACCTGAGTGTGTATGTATGCTTCCAGTGGAAAAAAGGTACTTTGAGTTTTTTCTTTTTGTCATCTGACTTGAATACTGGAAGAGATATTGAGAGGGTTTCAGAAAGTTGTATGTCATTGCTCAGTATAGTACCCTATACATAGAGTAAAAGAATAGAAAAAAGGGACAATTTAAATTTTTGTCTTATTTGTGAAGTCTAACTCAAGACATCTTGAAATACAAGTAAACCAAATTTGTCCACAAAACAAATATTAATAATACACTAGCTGTTTTAATATCAGGATATATATTCTCAACCGCAGCAGTGTACACGATTATTCTAAGGAAAAAAATGATGGATGATCATGTCCAAGAGATCTTGGTGGACTAACTTGAGTTTTGCAAGTGTGTGTGAGTTAGGCTTGGGGGCATACCTTAAGTAGCAGCTATTTTCTTGAGAAATGACTGCACTGGTGGGGCCGCATCTGGAATATTGTGTCCAGTTCTGGGCCCCTCAGTTCAAGAAGGACAGGGAGCTGCTGGAGAGAGTCCAGCGTAGGGCTACAAAGATGATTAGGGGAGTGGAGCATCTCCCTTAGGAGGAAAGGCTGAGGGAGCTGGGTCTCTTTAGCCTGGAGAAAAGGAGACTGAGGGGAGACTTCATCAGTGTTTACAAATATGTAAGGGGTGAGTGTCAGGAAGATGGAACTAAGCTTTTTTCAATGTTGACCTGTGATAGGACCAGGGGGAATGAGTGCAAATTGGAGCATAGGAGGTTCAAGGTGAATATCAGGAAAAATTTTTTTACTGTGAGGGTGACAGAGCACTGGAACAGGCTGCCCAGAGAGGTTGTGGAGTCTCCTTCACTGGAGACATTCAAAACCTGCCTGGACACCTTCCTGTGTGATGTACTCTAGGTGACCCTGCTCTGGCAGGGGGGTTGGACTGGATGATCTTTCGAGGTCCCTTCCAACACCTATGATTCTATGATTCTATGAAAATAGTGTCTTGTTACTGGACTCAATCCTTTAGAAGAAGTGCAAAGGAGTTACGTTAGTATGAACTGAGAATATTGATACAGCATTGCAAACAGACAAGATATTATTCAGTTTTTCTTCACATGCACATTTTAAGGTATGGTATCTTGACTCCATCAATGTCTGTCACAACTTCCTTTGATTACAGTAGCACTTTGATGATCTCATTTTCATGTATGCATTGAATGAAGTATGGTAATTATGCATTTATTTGCCTGGTTAGCATTTTTATTTTGGTTTGTGCAGAGGAAAGAAATTCTTATTAGTTAACGTTGTGACAATAAAGACTAAATAATAAAAAAGAAGAAAGTCATGGGTGATAACACATGGAAAGGTCAAAAAACCTGTTTTGATAGTATGAACGTATCTGTAATATGGGAAAAGAGGAAACTTTGTCAAAGTGTGATGAGTGCCACCAGCATGGAAAATTGCATAAATGCACAATATATCAATTGCACTAAAGATTTTGAGTGGCAAAGCTCCTTAGATATTGCAGTCATCATAAGTAATAGTCAGCACCGCAATACCTCAAAGGTCATCCCAAAAACCATCACAGGCATGCACTGTCCTGTTTCAAGAAAATGTTAAAATGCTGAAGATTTAGCAGCTTCTGATGCTCTTCAGAGCCAGCTGGGTGACTTCTGCCTAGAATGTAAAATGTCCCTACACTCCGGTAAAAATTCTCTTCCCCACAGTCTCCTCTTTTTCCAGGCAAAGGAAAATACATCACATACTTGTTTTCTCAGTGAAATTCTGCCACTTGGTTGTCAGTATTTGTCCCCTCATAACTTAATGAAATGACTGAAACATTAGGCTGCCTAGGTATGAGAAGGAGGAAACATCTATGAAAATCGAAAGGTAGTACACAGAAAAGTCTCTGTTCATATATAAAAGCTTGAATTATGGCAGAAGAGACTGCTTGACTACCTTGTCCAAAGAGGATGAGTGGTTACAGCCCCCTGACAACAAGCTTCTTTATGACAAATCAGTTATCTATTGCAGTGTCTTGACAGGACAAAACAAAACAAAACAACCAGAAATTCTCTTGTTTTTCCATCCCATTAATGGTGAGCATGTTGAAGTGGAAGGACAACTTGCTCAGCCTCCTCTTGAGAACAGATGGAAGTGAAGCAAGCTCTCTTTCAGTGAGACTGTGTACACCGTAGGTGGATTTATCTGATCAAATGCAGAGATCTGCAGCATAGATGTCTCCTGCCAAGTTCATCACACTAACTTCTTTTGTAGTTGGTGAGAGAAATGAGAATTCCCAGCATGTGGATCATGCTGAAGTAGACATATAAGTTTAGTCAGACAGTTTCCAAATACATATGCCTCAATTGATCGGAAAGGGAATCTGAAGGGTGATTTCTCAGTCATGGACTAGTTAGGAGTCAGCACTTACCTGATGTCTTAACTTTATCTTAAGTTAGGTAAGTTGAATTCCACTCTGCTTTCCTTTCCAAGTAGGAGCAGGACAACAAAAGATTTTCCTGTATGTTCCCCAATAATGGTGCTGCTACTTCACCTGACTGTCTGTTGGGGCTCTGAGGAAGAGGTACTCAGTTTCAACAAATCCCTCTATTAATCTGTCTTTTAGAGAGTCCTTGCATCCTCTTTGTTTTGCACTGTTCATCTCATGTAGTAATCCCAGGCTTCACTACTTTAACTTGGTGACTACAGTTTAAAAAAATCTCATTTTAGTTTTCCTTTCCAAAGGTCAAGTACAGAGGCTGTACCTTGTTTTTCTGCTAATTTACTTTCCCTGATATCCAGTAATGCTATAAATGCTTGAATATCTAATATATTTGAGAACATGGGGAAAATTTCTAGGACAGAAAAGGTAAAAAGTGAAAAATGGCAAAATTAGCTTCCAGAACAAGATTATTATGTCACTATTAGACAGCCTGAAAACATAAAGATGAGGTTCTTGAAGTCTGGTCAATAAAATCTGAATGTTCTTCAAAGGCCCAAACTTTGAGGTTTGAACTTCAAACTAGAACAAGGAAATGAGATATGGAGAAATGGCCCAAGACACAGTGACATCTGGTTTGAAGCTTGTGGTCCCATCTTTGTTCCAAGTGCCAGATGACACAACTTCCTGGACTGTTGGGTTTACAAAGAGCTGACGTCCAAGATGCTATAAAGTTTCACAAAAAAATAGGTTATCTGTTCTACCCCTTTGTCCTACAACAGTGCAACTTTTTCTACATCACTCCTATGAAAGGTTTGTGTAACCTGTCCTTAGGACATCATTTCAGACGATCTATTCCAGGGCTTTCTTTTTTTTTGCTGTAGCAGGTAGTTCTTCACATCTATCCTGAGTCTTTCAAATGTAAATTTAAGCTTATCCATCATGAGTACAGACCCTCTTAAACACCCGAAGGTTTCTATTGTGTCGACTTACTGCCACAGAACTCCAATTTTTCTCTTAATAAGAAGAAACCAGTGTCTTGCAGGCTTTCTTCACAGATAATATTTCAATATAATTGACCACTCAATGTTCTCTCTCAAAATGTCTTTGGAAAAACTGTGCCAAAACTCTGCAATTTTAATACTAAGCTCTCTTCAACTTGTGAACAACAGGGATGCTCAGCCTTTTTTTTTTCAGACTTGCTATACATCTAGCTATTTTCCACTCCATTATACATAACTCTTTTCTTTGGATAAGGTCTGGCACTTCCCTATTTTCTTGACCACTCCTCCAGTTTGTCAAGACAATGTGAATGCTACTCCTGTCCTTTAGAGTACCTGAACACAGTCAAGCTTTGGGTCAGTGTCAATTATTCCATCATACAGCTGAGCCATGGAGACAATAGGCACCAGAGAGTCTGCTTGGTAAAGAAGTCTGACCTCTGATGTCAAATGCCAGGACTATTGTGCATTTTGCAGTGTTTCCAGTCGTCCTTTCTTGAAACCAGCAGTTGCACAACAACTCCACATTGTCAAGCCAAAGGACAACTGAACATTATGTACAGCTTTTTCTCCCTCTGCCCAGCTGTTTTACCCAACTGGGATGAATATGGTGTTCAAGTGGCACCCACCTCTCTAGACTAAAGCATCTGGATGCTGTCATGAACAGCTATGTGCTTTTTAGGAAAGACAAGCCAGCAAGGTGGTAGAATTGCTCTTTCTGTGACAGAGCAACTGGAAGGTATCCAGCTTTGCCTAGGGAGGGATAAAGAACATGCTGAAAGCTTATGGGTAAGAATTAAGCGGCAGGCTAATATGGGTGACACTGTTGTGGGTGTTTGCTATAGGCCAGCAGACCAGGAAGAGGAAGTTGATGAGACATCTAGAAGTAGCCTCAAGAACACATGCCCTGGTGCTCATGTGCAATTTCCATCACCCTGATTTTTGCTGGAAAGGCCACACATCTAGACATGCATAGTCCAGGAGATTCTTGCAGTGCATTGATGGTAAATTCATGATGCAGGTGGTGGAGGAGCCAACAAGGAGAGGTATGCTGCTGGATCTTGTACTAACAAACAAAGAAGGTCTGGTTGAAGACGTGAAGGCTGGGGACAGCCTTGGCTGTAGTGACCATGAGATAGTGGAGTTCAGTATCAAGTGAGGAAGGAGCAGGGCAATAAGTAAGATTGAAAACCTGGACTTCAGGAGATCTAATTTTGTCCCCTTCAAGGACCTGCTTGCACGAATCCCATGGGCTGGAACTCTAGAAGGTAGGGGAACCCAAGAGAGCTGGTTAACATTCAAGCACCACTTACTCTAAACTCAGGATCAATGTATTTGTTTAAGTAATAAAGTCAAGTAGAGGAGGCAGGAGGCCTGCATGGATGAGCAATGAGCTGCTGGAAAAACTCCTATGGAGGAAAGAAGTTTACAGTATGTGGAAAAAGAGACTGGTCACTTGGGAAGATTACAGGAACGTTGTCAGGGTATGTAGGGATGCAACAAGGAATGCCAAAGCACTCTTGGAATTACAGCTGGCCAAGGATGTAAAAGACAACAAGAAGGGCATCTTCAAGTACATCAGTAGCAAAAGGAGTGCTAGGGAAAATGTGGGCCCACTGCTGAACGAGATAGTAGCCCTGGTGACAGAGGAAGAAAGAAAGGAGAGTTACTGAATACCTTCTTTGCTTCAGTCTTTACCACTAAGACCAGCCCTCAGGAATCC
This sequence comes from Merops nubicus, assembly GCF_000691845.1. Lineage (NCBI taxonomy): Eukaryota > Metazoa > Chordata > Aves > Coraciiformes > Meropidae > Merops > Merops nubicus. The sequence continues at coordinate 25,314 of NW_008619536.1, read as the reverse complement.
TAGTCTCTGGAGGAAAGCAAAACAGTCTGGAGTAAGAAAGACTCTCCACTGCTTGGGTTGGGTTAATAGTCATTTAGGCAAACTGAACACTCGCAAATCCGTGGGCCCTGATGGGGTCCACCCACCAGTGCTGAGGGCACTGGCTGATGTTAGTGTGCCACTCTCCATCATTTTTGAAAGATCATGGAGAATGGGAGAGGTGCCTGAGGACTGGAAGAAAGTCAATGTCACTCCGGTCATCAAAAAGGCAAGAAAGAGGACCCAGGAGATTACAAACCAGTCAGCCTTACCTCCACCCCTGGAAAGGTGATGAAACAGCTCATTCTGGAGGTCATCTCCATGCATATGGAGGAAAATAAAGTTATTTGGACTAGCCAGCATAGATTCAGGAGGGGGAAATCATGCTTAACTAATCTGATAGCCTTCTATGATGGTAGGACTGGCTGGCTAGATGAGAGGAGAGCAATGGATGTTGTCTACTTTGACTTCAGCAAAGTTTTTGACACTGTCTCATGTAACACCTTCACAGATAAGCTCAGGAAGTGTGGGTTAGCTAAGTGGACTGTGAGATGGATTGAGAACCAGCTAAACAATAGTGGATGTTGTCTACTTTGACTTCAGCAAAGTTTTTGACACTGTCTCATGTAACACCTTCACAGATAAGCTCAGGAAGTGTGGGTTAGCTAAGTGGACTGTGAGATGGATTGAGAACCAGCTAAACAATAGTGCTCAGAGGATTGTAATCAGCAGCACAGAGTCCATTTGGAGGCCTGTTGCTAGTGGTGTTCCCCAGGGTTCAGTACTGGGTCCAGTCTTGTTGAACAACTTCATCAATGACCTGCATGAAGGGACAGAGTGTACCCTCAGCAAGTTTGCTGATTACACAAAACTGAGAGGAGTGGCTGATATGCCAGAAGGCTGTGCTGCCATTCAGCGAGACTTGGACAGGCTGGAGAGTTGGTTAGGGAGCAACCTAATGAAATTCAACAAGGACAATTGTAGGGTCCTGCACATGAGGAGGAATAACCCCATGCACCAGTACAGATTAGGGTTTACCTACTACAAAGCAGCTCCACAGAGAAGGACCTTGGAGACTTGGTGGACAAGTTAACCACGAGACAGCAATGTGCCCTTGTAGCTGCGAGGGCCAATGGTATCCTGAGGTGCATTAAGAACAGTGTGGCTAGCAGGTCGATAGAGATTCTCCTCCTTCTCTATTCTGCCCTGGCGAGGCCACATCTGGAGGACTGTGTCCAGTTCTGGGCTGAGTGACAAGGAACTACTGGAGAGAGTCCAATGGAGGACTACAAAGATGGTTAAGGGACTGGAACATCCTTCTTAGGAGGAAAGGGTGAGAGACCTGGGGCTGTTCAGCCTTGAGAGGAGAAGGCTGAGAGGTGATCTTACTAATGTTTATAAATATCTAAAGGGCGGGTGCCAAGAAGATGGGACCAGTCTCTTTTCAGTGGTGCCCAGCAACAGGACAAGGGGCAATGGATGCACACTGGAACACAGGAAGTTCCATGTGATCATCAGGAATAACTTCTTTTCTTTGAGAGTGATGGAGCACTGGAACGGGTTGCCTAGAGAGGTTGTGGAGTCTCCTTCTCTGCAGACTTTCAAAACCTGCCTGGATGTGTTTCTGTGTAAGCTGTCTTAGGTGACCCTGCAGAGAGGTTGGCCTAGATGATCTCCACTGTGTGATTCTGTGATCTCTTCTCTGTCTGTGGAGCTAAGAACATCCATAAATGAAAGTCAGTTTTAATAAGCCACTGAGACTCTGGGCAGAGTGTGCCTCTAGGGAGACTGTGCACTTCTAGGCTTTTCCAGGTGCATTCAGATAGTCTTCAGTGCCAAGAAACTCCTGTTAGGAGATTCTACTAGAGAAATTTAAGTTAAAGAAAATTTACTCTAAATTTTATGAGATTACACTTTTGTAAATGATAGCTCATCCAACACCTTCTCAATTGAAGACCTTGATTTCATGTTTTACCAGAGCTGTAAGAGTTAAGAACAGCCTTCCTGGCTGGAGTAGTGTGTAGAAGATAAGCTTTCAACATACACAGTTTTACAGTGGCCTTTGGTAATTTTTTATGTGTGATGGCACAGTACAACTCTCCAGTTGCAGGGAACTAGATTGAAGGTCCGTTCCAGTCCCATATTCCTTATCTTGTAGGTAAACTTTTCATAGCACAGACAATTGGAGTGGAACATGCAGAGACCAGGATTCTGCTCAGAGATTTTCAGCAATATGGCATAAACTGAGGCCATTTCAGATTAACAGCAAGTTTACTAAGATGAGAGCGTCTTCACTTTCCCCAGCTCTCAGTACAAACATTTAAATATTATTTTGTAACATCTCACACTCTAGGTCATGTTTGCAGATTAAAAAATCAAGATTGGAACTAAGGCAATTATTAACTTCATTTACTACATTTGTTTGCTGATGTGTAACACCAGTGGGAATCAATAAAACTTCATGCACTCATACACACAGCTCCTAGCCCCAGCTGGCTGGGCCAATATGGGGTTTAGCAAAACTGTCTTTCTCTGCCATTTCCATGCTCTGGTAAGATTTCATTGCCTCATGCTGGAATTAGTAAAGTTAAAACCAAATATTTCATAATTAAGCTTACAAAGTCAGGTTGTGTTTTTCAGGTTTGCAGACCAACTGCCACAGTCACTGCAAGAACATCAGACCCATGGTAGTTGACAGTTGCAAAAACAACAGGGGTCTTTATTAAGGTGTCTGACTATCATCTGAAAATGGTGATATGTGTATTTAAAGCACAAATATTAGTAACTTTGAAGTAACATTGAAGTTATTAACATTAAAGACCTATATCATATCAACAGAATAAGTAGCTCTCATATTGTCCTTGAGAAATATCATTTGTAGGGGCTGGCAGAGGTGTGAAAATTTGTGCCATGCTCTTAACAAGCTGCTTCAAGATTCTGTATGATTTAGGGATGGGCTTAAGATTCAGAACTTAGGTACTACACTTGAGTGGTACTTGAGTATCAGGCTTCAGAAATTAATCTGCAATCAAGCTGGTGTGAAAACAGCCCCCTGGACCAGTGCTAGAGGAACTGCTGTATTTGGATACCCTCTTCTGCAGGGTCACTTCCCTTGTTATCCCCTTTAGGGGAAGGTTACAGTCTAGACAAGGATGTCTTTCTGATATTCTTAGAACTAGATTTTTTAAAGTAAAAACAAAACCAAGCCCTATTTCAGCTAAAATACCTATTAAACTCCATTGAAATGTGGATCTTGCCCTCTATCTGCTTGGTGCCTCTGTTACTATGAAATATTTCACAATTTTGCAATCCTAGTTTTAATCCTCCTTTCTTTTAAAAAGCAGCATAAGCAAAGGCACAGAACATTTGCTCTTTTCCATGGCTACATGTTGGTGAGACTTTCTTATTATATATAAAAATAGCAGCAAAATAGTCTTTTAGCAGATTAAAATATAATTTTCAGTCACCTAAATGTTGCAGAATTTGTTTTTCAATGAAATATAAGTGGATTTACAAAATTCTAAGCAATATGGTAAACTTCAAAAATATTTAAGTTGCTTTTCAGCTTATCTGCAAAACCTTTGGGCATTTAAGTAAATATTTCAGTGAACACTACCCATTCAGCCTTTCTGCAACATCAAAAATGTTAGTGTGCTTTCATTAGACATTAGTTAAGCCTACTTTATTGTTGTAGATGCTTTTTTAAGATACAGTAACAAGCACATTAATACTTTTTGTACAATTATGTAGTAATTCAGAAATACCATATGACAAATGTATAGAAAAATGATAAAATATATCAGGAATGTGCTGTGTGTACATTTGGTTATTAAGAAAGAATTATGTGATCATCCTTATTCCTTCCAGGAAATGCAGTATTGTGCCTCTTACATTTTTGATTAACCCGAGTTAATTCCTGAGAGAAATATCTGCAAAGCAAATAGATCTCTTGTTTTATGGTTGTGCTGATCAATTTACCTGTGCTATTGCCACGCTTATTATAGAATGGGCTTCAAACCACCATGATGCATATTGCTTATGTTTTGAAATCAGTTTTTAAATTTTTAGTTTGAAGTTCTTGTCAGACAGTTTAAGCCATGTTTTCCTTTTCTTACTGCTGCTTAGAGATTCAGTTAATTCTCACTCCCACTTGAGTGTACATCCCACCCAAATTCTCTTCTATGCAGCCTGAACAGACTAGAATGCACGTTTCTGGAATGCACATTAGATTGCATAGTAGGAAGAATTTCTTTACTGGAAAAGTAGTGAGGCACTGGAACAGGCTGCCTAGGGAGGTGGTGGAGTCACCATCCCTGGAGGCATCCAAAAACTGTGCAGATGTGACACTTAGGGACATAGTTTAGTAGTCATGTTAGTGTCAGTTTGACAGTTGGACTTAATGATCATAGAGGTAATTTCCAACTTTAATGATTCTATGATTCTTTATGTGTAAAAAATGAATGAGTAGCTGAACTGGAACCATTTTGAAGAACACAAGAAGTTTTATATTAGACATGGAGAGAGTCACAGATGCCTCACAAATTCATTTCTTTATAGTCCTGTAAGGGAGCATTAGAGAAGTGAAGTATTCTGTCCCACTGACTACATATTTCAAAGGTCCTCCTTGCTATCACATTTGCTTAATTCATATCTTTGCACATATTTACTCTCAGGGTTCCTCTGTGAACAAGGCATTTACAAGATGAGGAGATAACATGCAAAGAAATTAAAAGTGAGATCTAAAATGGAATAGTGGGACATTTTGGGGCATTGATTGGGAAAACTCCTCTGCCATGCACTAAGCTACCATTTGTCTTCATAAGCAAGACTCTCTACTTCTGAAGGCTCTGTCTTTGCCTTGACTTCTCTTGTGTTCCTCACTACCTATTACAGCAACAGTACCCTGTACCATTCCCAGGAGAATGAGCTTTATTGTTTGCCACTATTAATACAAATGAAAGAAAGAACATCTTAATGCAAATGCTATGTGGGAAGCTGGAGATGAAGTCATATGCTGTCAGAAACTGTAGCAGGAGAACAGTTTGAACAAAATGGCCTATCAGTCTTTACATGCTGTCCACTCTCAGTTTCAGCAAGCCCTTCCCGTTGAAAACAGGACAGCTTTAATAAGTTTCCGTGTAGAAGGACTTTGTTGATGCCTCTAATTTACTCTGTCGATACCTCCAATTTTCTGGTTTTGATGATAGTGGAATTAGATGCAGTTTTGTTTAGGACAGAGGTTTGAAATTTGCTGAATATACGATAAAAGTGCAGAACGCTGGTTAGGTAGGCGACATGTAAAGTGCTGTCGTTTCAGCAGCAGTGTATTTTATTTCAGTTTATCTTCTGGAGTGCAAGAAAAGAAAAGGGGAATCAAAGATAGACCTCAGAGGGGGGTGCTGTGCTAGAAATGAATGCATAGGACACACTTCACACATCAAAATTTGGTCATCTCATTTTTTGTCTAAATACTATGAACGATCCTTTCTGATATATCCATTAGTGTGCTTTAAGTATTTCTATACCATAGATTATCAGACAGTGACTTAAAGCTGATGTTAATTTTTAATTAATAATTTCAACTACATATCTTTCACTCTTTTACCTCTTACCACAAAAATAGTGAAGACACATATGCTTTTAGGACACTATGTAATTTGTCCCTTTTTGATTAAAATGGCATCATATGCTTCCAGTATTTGTGGTCCTTGTTCAAGCAAAACACTCACTTGGAAAAAAGAAACACAGCATGAATGAACAGCAACATGGGATGATGTTTCGTCTGTGATGATGATTCTCCAGTAAATAAAGCTAATATCAAACAGATCAGGAAAACACTTTATAGGTTCTTACATCAGCTGGTTTCAGATTTCCATAATGCTGCTGTTTTCACTCTGTGTTTCTGTTTCAGGAGCTTAGATATAAATTGTTGTAGGAATCCAGATGGTAAGAAGAGTCTCTGATGCCATACCACCACCAACAAGATGTAATGGCATTCCGGAGTGTCTACAGACAGCATCAAAAACACCTAGGAATATGGTGGAGGATATAGATGTGCTACAGAAGCACAAACTACAACGGAAGGTGTTAATTTGTGTGATAAAAATCTAGACAAAACCTCTGCTCGATACCACTGATTGTTTACTGATCTAGTTTGCATGCTGCAAAAATTTCTCAGTCATGGGTAGAAAGTAATGCCATAATTTGATCATAGAGTAACTGACACTGAAGGTTATGTCTGCTGACTGACAAATTAGAGTTCTAGATTTTGTTGTATATGTGAGTAAATATAAGATCATATCAGAAACTAGCACAACTACAGATATATGGTAAAAATCAAAATACTGAGCACCACATTTCTTATTACATGTACTGATAGGGTGAGGGGAAAGTGAAAATGATGGAATAAATAAATAAATGAATGAAAGAATAACAATCAATGTTTTTAAAACCTGAACATAAGTCTCCTAAATCTAACTCATGAAAAATTATATCTGAAGAAATTTTAGAACTTTATGTGAAAGTTTTTCTTCCCTAATACAAACAAATGCAGCATGCAGAAGTGAAATTCAAATGCAAGTGCTCCTACTAAGTACCATCTGTTGCATGAAGTCGTGCCAGACACCCTTACAAATGCCTTCTGGTCTTTATTCTCAAACATTCCTGTGACTGTTTACTAATCTGCCTAGTTTCTCTAACTCGCCTTTACCTGTTTCCTGAAGGTTGTGTTTGTGGGGGGTGTTATTTTATTTTTTAAATTGAAACACAAATGAAATTAAGGGACTGATTTCTGTTCTTCGTTACAGATGCTGATACGTCAACACAGTCTTTAAGCTCAGAGAAGTGCTACGGAGGGAGAAAGGTTTGGATTACCATGGAACAGTTTCCTTTACTGTCATGGGAAAGAAATGCCAAGCCTGGAACCTGGTGATGCCACATCGTCCCAACAGAACAGCAAAGGATTTCCTAAATATGTATGTTTGGTTTTGTGTTGTTAGCCAGTTGCTCTTGCTTTCCACACAGATGTCTTACAGTATTTAAAAGCAAAAAGGAATGAGCTTGATAAAAAAAAAACATTAAAAATGTCCCTTTAGTATTTTTTTCAGAAAACTCAAATTGTGGACTAAATGTAAATGAAGAGATTACCTTTAAATTGCCCTTAAAAAATTTAAGAGTTGTCATTACTCTTCAAGAATATCTTGAAGAAAACCATTCACACATGCGGCAAAATAACTGCAAGCTTTCCAAAACTGTCTCTTCATAAAACTTTGAGAGAGCTGCAATAGTTTTAAAAGTGCTTTAGAAAGTCATAGATGGAAGAATTGAACAGCTTGACATTTATCAGAGGCTTGGACTGTGTTTTATATGACAAAGCAATCACAATGGATAGCAAGCCTACCCTTAGTTGTAAGCTAGAATGGAAAGATAAGACTAATATAATTAATTTAATTGACTCCTGTCCTTCTCAGCTTTCTCATCTGTCTTTATTCCACAGATATTTCCAGTGTTTTGTTACTTCTTCTCACATAAATCTCTGTTTAAACCTGCCAACAGCTCATCTCTTATTTTATGTTCCACCCCAAATCACACTTTTGTGATCAACAATTTTTTTTTTATGTGAAAGGTTTCTTTCTGCTGGAAATTCTGTCACTGTTCTAATTCAAGATGGATAAATTAATTGATCTTTCTAAAATTCTTTGGGAGAGGAAGACCATTAACCTCACTGTCCCGTCCAGCCTTCACTGTGCAAACACTTACGTGGGGAAATGTTGACTGAATTTCAGAGTGGAATTATTGCTAGATAAGAATCCCTACCCAAATTCACATACACACACATTCATAGGTCCTTGGACCCAAAAATAATAGGGGCCTCATGTTGTTTTCTCAATTTCTAGCAACGAAAAAGGAAATATTTTTATTTTGATGGTAAGCTCCTTCTTATAAAAGGTATGGTTCAGTTCAAATGTGAATTAAAAAAGTAGGAATTTTCTGCAGTTGCCTATATGTTCTAATGAATGTCAGTAAAGAGGAATACTGTGTCACTGGACATTATTCAGCCAGTCAGAACATCTGTACAACCCTGCACTTAAGACTCTAAAAACATTGCTGGTTTTTATCAGGAATGAAATGGACAGTTCCAGCACTTTCTGGGAAAGTCCCTAGGCTCTGTCAGCCCCCAGACTATGTCTTGGCACTATGTGAGACCACGGTAGACAGCACGGGCCAGAGCTATGCCAGAGAATGTGTTAACAATTGAACAGCTTGCACCATCATGGGACAGTGTGCAAGCCCAGGATTTGGCCACGTTTAGTTTACTAGTATAGATGTAGCCTTTGTTCTCTCTTCAACAGACAAAGGACATCCTGATAATGAAATCATTACCAGTCAGGCTGGAAGGACTAGGATCACTGCAAGAACATTCCAGCGCTGGGATTAGTAAGGGCCAAGGAAAAGACTATGGTCATTGTTGTCCTTTGGAGGATGCATGCCACTGTCTATCAAATACACTTGCTTTTGGCATTTGTCTCCAACTCCGAAGGAACTTGTGCCAAGTAGATTTTACTGTTATGTCAGTAGATGATGAGATAGCAAATGCACTAAGAATAATTTAGAAAAGCCATAGGTCAAATTTCCAGCTAATATAGTGAACTGAGATTAAATTCAAAGTTTTGTACATATTTCTAATCTAATACTACCTGCCTAACATAAACAGACATTATGCTTCCCTTATAATGAACTCCTCTGTCTTTCACCTCTGTAGAATGAAGTTCTTCTGCTACTATGCTTATCTTTTTCTATCTTTATTGCAAGCCTGTAGAAAGTACATTGCTCTTAGTTCATTTTTCTAGTTCTTTGGTCCTGCAGACATATTAACTGATTTCCTTTATTACGGTTTATGACTGTATTGCAAGTTTCTCCTAGCAAATCAAAGTTCTCTGTTCATCTTTGTAGTTTAGTTCTTAAAGTACTACTCGGTTGATGTATGCTTTATCCTCCAACTAAAATATAAGAGTACACACCATGCATTGTCCTTCCTTTTCTAGAGCTCAAACTACGTGATGGCACACCACATTATGCCATTCTTTATTCTGTTAACCAATCAGCAAGACAGACTGTAGAAAAGGACCACCCCTTTATAGCTCTTGGCTCCTAAGTGATCGATTACATGGCCTCGGGAGCAGAGCCAGTATCTTCAGTGGATTTCGGTAACCATGGAATATAATACATGAACACACTATCTCCGACAAGCTCGGGAGTGTCTGTGCCAGATGCTGTTAAGGCTAATTACTTCAGCTGCTCTATCTTGTTGATGTGGCTACCCTGCTTTTTACCCCAGAGCAGAGTTCAAAGCGCTCTTGGATGAATCATGTACCTGGCAGAGATAGGTACAGGGAGGACAGGGACAGCTGCAAGTGAAGAAAAGCAGTCTGAGTCGTTACATACTGTTTGCAGAAGTAACCCTTCACATTGTTCTATAAAAATAAGAGAAGTAATGAAATGAAAAATGAAATGGCATGAAATAAAAGGTAAGTCTTTGCTCCTGGCAGCCTCTGGAGCTTTTATGCCTTTATAGCATACAGATTTACAATAATTGTGTAATAGATAGGGAGAAGTCTTCCCTTGCCAAAGTTCAGGTTATGCTATTTATTCATCCTTGTACAGTTGTGGTGATACATTCACTTCACTTCTGAGCCTCCTTTTTACACATTACTGATTACTGGTGCACTATCACTAGCTTATTTACGTTCTTTCTTCTTCAGGGAGACAGTGGAGAACCTTTAGTTTGTCTTGTCCAAGACAGTTTTGTCTAATATGGATTCACTTCTTGGAGTCTTGATAGTGCCCTGCCAAAGAAGCTTTTGTCAGAGTTTCTAGTTACAATCCTTGGATTAAGAACGCACTGGGAGCCAACTGATCCTGGGAATGGACTGCCCCCTCCTGGAAAGCTGCGTGCATATTTGAAATGCAAGATTCCACGTGCTACATTTAAAGGATACTAAATTTCAAGAATAAAAAAAAAAATATATAATCCATTATAAATTACTGTAAACTAACACTCTGGTGAATAGAAGAATTGATGGTTTGTTTCCCTCTATCAGTATGCTCTGTATTTCAGTGCATTCTACAATAAAAACAGGTGAAGCACCCATTCAAAACAACCCATTTTCTGTGTACCTGAATCTCACACCTACTGCTAGCTCTCACAGAGGTTGTATTGTTCTAGGTCTTTTGTGCTTGAAGCATTTTCACTGACTTCCTGTATTATTAATGGTCATTTTTCCAGTTTTTTGTCAGGCTTCTCATAGGTCATGAGGACATCAAGCTGAACTGAGGGAGACAGAGATTCTTCACAGGCAAGCTTTGGGCTATGAATGCCTTTCAGACAGCAGCTTGTGGCTCTGGTAGTCTCCATTACCATGCAAATTAAAATTCATTAAAATTAAACTGAATAGAGTGCAGAGTAAAAATGATATCAGGTCTTCAGTATCACCTTGTTTCCGTACACAAACATCAGAAGTGTGATTTAACTGCCCCAAAATAGATGTCTAGGGTCATTTAGAAATCTTCAGGTTCTTGAGACATGTGGATTGGGCTGGCAGAAATGTTCCAGGATGTGAAGGTCTGAAGAGGCAGCTGTAGTCCCTGGAGGATTCCACAGGGAGTCTAAAATGGTATTAGATGCTTAGCTTAGACAAATCCCAGCCTAGCTATAATTCGTCTGCCCTATTTGGGAAGAATTTGTGTCACTGTGAGGCTAATGAAGGTTTTTTGCATTAGCAATTAAGATGCATAAATACGTTTTAATGCTCCATGATAATTTAAGACATGCAGTGGAGAAAAAGAAAACAAAGAGGCTGTAATGCATTTAACTCTTTGCTATGCCTAATAATACTAACCTGAAGAACCATTAGACCTCATTACAGCTATATTAATGTTTTGTTTTGCACTGACATATTCATTCTTTCGTTGCCTATTCCATCATGGTCGTCCCTGCAACCAGAAAATACCATTTCTCCCAGAATGTGTCATCAATAGCATTGCTGTTCTTTCTGACAATATAATGAAGGACTATCTTTAAGAAAAAGACTGACAAGCAGTCTAGAAATGTCAATACACCCGGAAAAACATCTTCATTGATAGCTCCAGGAATAATTTTCACTGTCTGTTTAAATAACAAGCACCTTGGACTAGATTCAAATATCCATTGCACAAGACTTTCATCATCTTGTTCTTCTCCTTGGAGATCAGAGAATAAATAGAAATATTTTTTAGGACTTCAGACAGTTTGAGTTCTGAATTTTGCTGCCTAATTTCCTTTTTTAAAAAATGCATGGTTTGCCCCCTTCCTTACAGAGTCCGCACAGATACCAAAGGCCAGCCTGACTTTTCTTTTTCCTCTTCAGCACCTGTTTTGTAAATTCCTGTGAAAAAATCTTTGATTACAACTACCTGTATGGCAGGTGGAGCACTGTTTCATCCAGTCCTAAAGATAGTTTGGTTGTATATTATCAGTCTTTTATCCCAAGTCCTCACTTGCTACTTTCACTGGTTCAGTAGAGCTGAGAAAGCTTTTGAGCAATATCCCAGTTATTTCCTACATTGAGTTTTCTGTGCAGATGAAAAAGAGCAGTTGAATAGCTATTCCCAAAAAATGTGTAGAAGTCATTAGATTCATTATAATAAATGAACATGTGTATAGTAGAAAAAGAACAATCACATAGGACAAATATTAATATTAAATAAATTTTCTAACAAAACAAAACCCTAACAGTCATTACCATGCCTATTATCTTGGCAAGAGCTAAGCAGCTGATATATATCTGAGAGAATACTACTGCAATAGTTCATTTTCAAACTGAACAACCAAACTTGCAGTTTTTATCATTAAAGTATCCACTTTATGCATATATTTGTATGCAATATGCATTAGAAGATATACCCAGTAGACTCTGTTAATATTACTTGATTGGATAATGCTGTACTTTCATCACTCATATTATTAGAAGTGTAACAGTAGTCCAACATTAATTTTGCAGATGGCTTGACTTCATTAGCTCATAAAGATGCAAGGGTAAAACATCTCTACTACTTGATTTACAAAGCTTTCAAACCCAATGTATTAAGACATTACAAAATTAATTGTCCATATCACTCCCCTAAAAATATCACCACTCTTTCACTGTAATCATTATGCACTTATGGTCTGTGGTTTCACTTGTGCTGTGCTGAATAATCTTAGATGTATGACAGAAACTGATAAAACTTTTAACTGTGTCTTTCAAAAACATCTTTTGTTTTTATGTCAATTCTATCTGCCATTTTTGCTAGAAGACTTAATCTAAATGACAAACAGTGTGCAGACACTGTTCCTTTTTTTCTTCTCATGAAAATCCCATAAAATGGGGGGAGGAAAAGAGTGAAAAAAAACCCAACTCAAATAAACAAAAACTACATTGAAAACCAGAAAACTTTGACAAAGGGTGATTTACTTACCCGCGCAGTTTTTATCATCAATTTACACAATTCAGTAGAGAACAAGACTCAATTATGATTACTATTTTGATTTGGGTTTATGTAATTTTTTCATTCTGTTTTGCCTTTAGGGACAATACACTAAATTATAAGAGCCTAGTTACGTCTCTGTGACACACTGGTTTAGAAGTCATAGCCTGCATAACTCTAGCATTTTTTTATCTTTTGTAGAAGGCAGAAATATTTGACATGTCAGGTATTATATTAAGGATTTTATATCTGTCTCATAACTGTTTTCTCTGTGATAGGGGTAAGCATACTATACCATCAGTAACTAGTTCTATTAATAACTTCACTGAATTGCTGTATTGTCAATCTCACTCTTGCCTGTGAACTAAGTTTTCTGATTTATCATGGTTCTAAATGTGAAGTATGCAGATACTTTGATAAAGATTTTTAAAAATCGTTGGTGGCTTTTAATATAGTTGAACTTTAAACAGCACCCTACCATTACGTGCTGATTTCTTTACAGCAGCTACTGTACATAAGTCACAAAATATTCAAAATACTGTTTTGATCTTAAACAGAAATTTTCTAGCATTAGCTTCTTTTGACCAGATGTTCTTGTTTAGAAAAGTTTGGATTAAATCCAGTCAGCAGTCTGGTGTCCTGTGTATGAGATCACTTCCATTAGGGAGAAAGTAATAATATGTTACAAATTCTGTTTGTCTTAGAAAAGGAAAAAAAAAAAAATTAATTGAAACCAACCAACACTGAAATACTTCTAGATGATCTGTAATAGGAGAATCATATAAATGACATTGGTCTCTGTATATTTGTTACAAAATGGAATTGGTTAGCTAGACCAAATTTTAGTATTCCGAATGATCCTATACAAAAAGATTTGTTTCAAGGTACATAATATACTCTTACAGTCTATGTGAAGTAACCTGCTCTATCTCACCCTGGTGGATCTCTTGATTCTCCTGCTACCACCTGTACTGGCCCAGCCTACCACCTTTATCAGCCCAGCTTGCATGGCTAGAAAAATTAGATGGGCTTTTCAGCACAAAGAAGGGCTTGTGTGCACAAAAACTTGTCTAATTTTTCCAACTATATTACTTAATCTAACAGAAAATATTAACTCCATCTATAAACCTTGTCTTGCCTGTGTCCTTAGATCACCATCACAGCAAAAAGAACCAAACAAAACAGCTTTTCCACCATTATTTGCACGGGATGGAACTCTGTTCCAAAGGGTTCTCAGTCTGCAAAATTGTTTCCATCTTTTTAGAAGCTAACTGAACTGATAGGCTTTTCCACCTTAATAGTTCTGATGCAGTTAAACTGACAAAAGTATGCCAAACTAGATGTAGTTATGCTGGAGATCATACTAATGCGGGTTCTGACGGTGCCGTGCCCTGCCCAGGATAAGCTGCAGTTCTGTGTTGTGGTTTAGACCCACCCACCTGGCAACAAAGCATCACACAGCCACTCGCCCACTCCTACTCGCCCTGCCCCATGGTGGGATGGGGAGGATAAAGTATAACAAGGACAGGGAGGAACCACTCACCAATTAGTCATAGGCAAAGAACAGACTTAGCTTGGAAAAAAACTAAACAATTTAGTTTAAACAACAAAAGCACCACCAATTTACCAATCAAATCAGAGAAGGATAATTAGAAATACAAGTGGATCCTAAAAACACCTTCCCCCACCCCTTCCTTCTTCCTGAGCTGAACTTCACTCCCAGTTTTCTCTACCTCCACCTCACCAGTGGTGCAGGGGTACAGGGAATGGGGGTTGTGGCCAGTTCATCACACGTTGTCTCTGCTGCTTCTTCCTCCTCAGAGGGAGGACTCCTCACACTCTTCCCCTGTTCCAGTGCGGTGTCCCTCCAATGGGAGACAATACTCCACAAACTTCTCCAACATAAGTCCTTCCCACAGCACTGCAGCTCCTCACAGACTGCTCCAGTGTGGGTCCCTTCCATGGGGTGTAGTCCTTCTAAGTGGAGAACTGCTCCAGTGCAGACTTTCTGCAGAGGCATGGCTTTCTTTGGGCCCAGTCACTTGCTCTGGCATGGTGTCCTCCATGAGCTGCAGGTGAACATCTGCTCCACCATTAATCTCTATGAGTTGCAGGTGGTCAGACTGCCACCTCACCATGGGCTGCAGGGGAATCTCTGCTCTGGCACACCTCCTCTCCTCCTTCCTCACTGACCTTGTTCTTCTCACATCCCACTCCCCTCCAAGAACTTGCCCAGCATGTTTTTCCCCTCTTAAGTATGTTCACAGAGGAGTTCATTGGCTCAGCCTTGGCCAGAGGCAGGTCTAACTTGGAGCTAAGGGAGCTTCTAGAATCTTCTTACAGGAGTCATCTCTGTAGTCACTCCTCCATTACTAAAAAATTGCACCGGACACAAACCAGATTAATATGTACATTTTTTTTACTCCTATATCCATATTGTTACATGTTGAGGCTGGGCTGGTCACTAAACAAATGACAGAAGCTCTCTGTTAAACCCTGTCCCTTCACAGAAGTGGAAAGGGCAGGGAATAAGGGAGAGAGACTTACGGGTCAGAAAAAAAATTATACACTTTTAATGAAACAGTAACAATAAAAAGAAAATACAATATCAATAAGAAAATAATGAAATATATAGAAATATATACAAAACAAATATCAAACTCGTTCAGAGTCCAGGCTAGACTCAGCAGCATATGGAGTCAGGCTTCAGAAACTGGATTCAGGAACTCACAGATTGGGATTGAAAGCAGACAGAGTCCTTCTCAAGCACTAGCCATAGAAGGAGAGAGCTTGACGCTCATGATCCCTCAGCTTTGTCCTGAATACGTACAGGGAAAAGAATATCTTGCTGGTCAATTTTGTGTCATCTATCCTATCTGTTCCTCACCACAGCAGTGACCTTTTTACTTAATTACGACCCTTTTGCTTGCAGCACTCCAACATGGGAAACAAGATATGGCAGTGACCTTGGTTTCTACAGGAGCGAGTTTAAGTAAGAGCCTTTCTGCATCCCAGTCCTTGGTAGTAATTCTAAACATCAAGTGTTAGCACTGCTAGGAGCAGACACTGCAAAAATATGCCGTTAACGTCAAAAGTGCAGTTGGTTAGAAGAGACAGCTGAAAAGTAAAATCACTGAAAGGGGAATTGGTTCTGTTCTAGCTCAGACCAGGACACATTATCTTTATGAGAGTTTTTACTGATGTGGCTTTTCTAGCTAAGCTTTCTAAAAGAGATCTAGCTGCAGCTTACCATTTTGCTTAAAATGCACATAGATAAATCACTATTCTGACCACTGAAATTGAGTCCTCTAAAAGTGGATGAAAAAGCCCAGTCTTTGCTCAATGGGAAGGACAATTTATTGAACAAGCCATAGAGCTGAGCTGTTGAATTTTAAATAGTTTTCCAGTCCAGATGCATGCTCTATTTGCCAAGCATGTTATCATAATAATACCAAATATGCTTGACAGTGAAAAAAAGCCTGGATGCTGCTTCATTAGTAACTCTCTTTCCTCCCTTCTTTTTAGGAGCAGCTAAGGTCATTGAAAGAGGAAACGTTTTTCAAACATAAATAATAGTTTATCTCCCTGTGTGAAGGGTGATTAAAGCTAATATGCTTTCTGGAAGGATTCCCAAGATGGACAGCTAAATCCGTTTCTAGCTCACTAAGTCAAGTTTGTTTTGCATTGTCAGAGTGAGTTTAGGTGCAGGAAAGGAATCATATTAATATAATTTCTCCGAACATCGAGACCTCTTTCCCAAGGTAACTAGGTATGTGTTTAATTTGTGAACGTAGGGCTAAACCTTAAAAAGACATTTACAAGACTGCAAACCTGCAAGTTTTGCAGATGATTAAGGATCCACACTGGAGAGGTTTGTTTTTTTTTTTTTATTGTTGCCTGAGTGCTCCATCCTTGGGTTTATTCCCACACATGAAGTATGATTGTAGGGGAAGAGGAAAGGGACATTCACTGTAATTGCCATAAGGGACATTTTCTGCAACTGTTCTACCTTTACGTAGAGATATCTTTCCTCCTTCTCTCCCAGGCAGCCAATTTAGATCCTTTTTTACACAAGTAGTCAAGAAGTAGCAGAGCTAAAGATTGTATTGTTTCAGTATCCTCCAGGAAAAAAAGCATAATGTCTCAAGAATGAAATTTGTATCAACTGGTAGTCTGAAACTCCAGAAGCAGTGGTGAGGCCAAAGGAGAACCTGGGCAAGAGCTGCACAGAGGAAAGAGGATTGTGGTGCTGAGAAGCTGTTTGCCAACTCACCAGGGAAGAACGTGGCATGACCTCATCAGAAAAGGGAGGAGAATAAAAATAGTTCATTACAGCATGGGCTGGCCAGCATGTCCGAACGTAAAGGCCAGTAGCTTCTGCCTGTAGGAATTTAAAGTCAAGTATTTCCCAAGGAAAATAAAACTGTTATTAAAGGAGACTTTATTAAGAAACATGTATTCTAAAGCGGGTTTAGAGGTGGAACAGTTTCAGCTCTTGTGATTTCCTAAAAACGTCCTTTACAGGAAAGAGAGTAGTAAGGGGTTTTTTTGGTGGTGGTGGTGTTTTTCTACAAAGGCCACTTGCCAAGAGCATGAGCTAAGTTTCAGATTCTCTGGAAAGCAGGAGCTGAGGATGTCTGAGATCATTTTAGGCTTAATGTTACAAAGAGAAAAATGATATGTTTTCATTTTACTAAACAAAGTTAGCTCCTAGCTGTGTTCTGAGCTCACTGCTGACAGCTCATTTAAATTAAAGGTATGCAGTTGTCACAATTTGGCATTTATTTTATGCTAGTGAATTTCAGTCACCAGCAAATGACCTGTGACAGAATATGTAGCTGAACATTACCATATCTATCAGGGGGAAAGGGAAAGTTCGAGTGAGAAATGTTCTTTCAGATGAGGAGGAACAAGATTCCTCTGAAAAGGAAGCTCAGTTTAGGACAGAAAAATACATTTCAACATAATACCTGAGAAATATGGAGGAAACAGGGCAAATGTAGGGCTAAATAGTCCATACATTGTGCATGTAAAATATTGTCCAGCATTACAGCTTGCTGTGTTCTTATGTACAGTTTTGTCATTTACTTTAAACCAAATAAAACATGCACTAGTAGATGTCATAGCAGATTATTATCTCCCTACTGAGTGCAATGCCTTTGCGAAATGAATAAGTTCTTCCCAAGCGCTGTAAGAATCATAGAATAGAATCACAGGATCACTACGGTTGGAAAGGACCTCTAGGATCATCAAGTCCAACCTTCCTCCCAACATTCCCTTAACCACTAGACCATAGCCTCAATTGCCTCAATTGTTTCTCCTTGTTTTTTTTTTTTTTTTTTTTTTTTAACATCTCCAGGGATGATGGCAATTGCCATCATCAATAAGAGGCAGTTGTGATGGTGCTCCCTGTGCCAGTACAGCTCCCAGACCTGCACCATGCAGGAAAAGTCACAGTGGTCATAAGCATGGGAAAAAATCAGGAAAAAAGGTTGTACATTATTAGTGCTACATTTGATCTGTGGGTGCAAAGATAAGAGGCAGACAACTGTGCTGAACTTTGAGTTTCTCCACTGAAAGAAACTGCTTTTTGCAGATTTTTCTCTACAGAAGTGCCTCTGACCTTTTACTCTTCCCCACAGTGCTGGATGCCAGCCTGGTCTGTGGAGAACAGGAAGGGATTTAAAAGACATGAAAATAAATGGACTTCTTCTTGACATATGGCATTTATAACAAAAGAAACTGCGTGTGCATGGGAGAGTGACTTCTTAGTTATGACATAGGTGCAAGACAGGGAAATAAGCCCCTATTACCTCAGTTCCCTGACCTGTAGCTGCCAGAGCCTTGATGCCATCAGCCCTGTAGCTATAGCTACAGATCCCTGACCTGTAGCTGCCATTAGCCCTGACTGTTCCTGCCTGTCCCCCCAGGGATTTGCGATGGCCCAGGACCCAGCGTTAGACCCTGGAGCCATCAGCCCCTGCCCCAGAAGCACCACAGCATAGCTGATCTCCAGCTCCTCACAGCCTTGCCTGGCCATGGGCCCCACCCAGCTGAGCCCACCCTCAGACTCATGTCTGTCCCCATATCCAGGGAGGTGCCTGATGCCTGGGGCTGCCCTGGTGACGCCCAGCTGCCTAATGCTGGCTGGAGGTGGGATGGGCCATCATTGATGGACCTCCATGAGGAGTTCTTTAGGGAGCCAGATGTTTTTCTCCATGCTCCTTTCCATCTGGAAAGGGTTTGTGCCTTTCTGTCTGATCCCTTGTTTGCACCTTGGCTGTCTCCAGGTAGTGATGCCCCCAGTGGGAAGGGTGGTGAGTCAGACCCCGTGCAGGAGCTGATGCACAAGAAGTGTCTCTCCCATTCAGGTGGGGCAGGTGGAGCAACCAGCTCAGGTCTCCAGCAAAGCAGCCTGCCAGCCAACTGGGCAGAGACACTTCACAGGCTTCAGGAGCTGTCACACTCTACATTCAGCCCAGTAGTACTTAGCCTATCTCCAGCCCTCTCTGAGCATGTTTCATATCAGAAGTAGGATAAACCCCCTCATGTGAAATCATCCTGAGACAAGGTTTTTCCTGAACTAAATTTCTGGAAGCAAGTCCAAGGTTTACCATCTGCCATGAGGGTATTTACCACCTAACATGTCAGAGTACCAGCAGCTCAAGCTCTGTCTGCAGCTGCAACAAAGGTGATCTAGGGCCAGTTGTAGATGAATGATCAACACGGACAATGTGGGAAAGAGCAGGGATGTCATCCTTCTTCCGCTGCCTCTGTGCAACCTTTGCTGGGATAAGGAGCAGCCTGGCTGGTGCAACTGGAGCACAACTGGAGAGGTAGAGTCTGGAGCCATGTGGCGCAGAGGTGGTCATAAGACTGTGGCTCAGTAGAGGGCTATGAGACACAGCAGTTGCCTCAATGTCAGCTCAGGTATTTGTTCTCAAACAGCTTTTTGAGCCACTATGGTCATACACCTACTTGCTTTAGCCATGCTGAAATTTATTGTTAATATATAATGAACATGTATTAGATATATGAATTAATATGTGTTAGTTATATGCTTTTTACTTGTGGTGTTCTGCATGTAGTTCAAACTTACTATTGCATTCAGTTCTCTGAATGTATTTCAAAAAAGCTTGCCATTGTATTTGTTATGTAAATGTAATCCATCCACAGAGAGAAACTACTAGGAACTATTAGGCTTGTACTATCCTGGATTATTTTTTACAGCTCTGCTATTCTACTTGATGCCTTGCTAATTTCTCACGTACTGCACATGAAAGAACTATACTACAGCAAAATGCTTTAGGTCAGACATCAGGAAAGCCTTAACTGTAAGGGTAATTTATAGCTGCTCTCCTGAGAAGGGTGTGGAGTTGCTGTCTGTGGTTGTTCAAGCAGCAGTCAGGAAGGTTGTGGTAGCATTGATTCTGTTTGACAGAAAGGAGATGGGCTAGGTGTTTTCTGAGGACCCATTTCCAGCCCTTTAATTACTGTCATAAAGTATGTGAATTCATACTCTGGGTGTATGCAGTACACTTCAAATTTAGAATTCAGTTGTTTGCATCCACATGCAGGAGAAAAAAAGAGGGGACCAAACAATTGCAGGAAAGCCTGTGCCTTAAACTGTCCTCAAAGGCAGCAAGCTATAGAGATCTTCAGTTTTGGAAGGAACTAGGCCTAGAAAACCAGCTGTTTCTGACTACTGAGAAGGACATCATGCCTCTGAAGATATTTCATCAGGGTGCTCTGTCCTTCAGGTGGGTCTCAATCATATACCAGCATGTGCAAGCCATAGAGACTAAGATGATAATCAGTCTCTTATGTAGCAAGGTCATTTAAGTCAAGACGTTTTTCTGAAGCATTTTCTTTTCTGAAAATTCAATACCTGGCTATTCCAAATAAAGAGCTTCCAGCAGTGCTGGGAGTGTGCTGGTAACACACGTGGTGCTGACGGTGCAAGAGGCTGGGTGGATAATAGCCTGGGGCTGGAAAGCAGCCGCTGGGTCAGAGCCAGGGCTCCAGTTTGGTGAGTGCCAGGAGGACACAAACTCTCCCTCAATAGCTGCAGGAGAACTGGCAGAGACCCGGAGATCAGGCCTAAACAAGTCTGACTTGCGTGTAGTTCTCATCATAGCTGGGGGGCAATCCATCTAAAAACAACCGAACTGCCAAGGTGAGGCAATTCCAGAAGTTGCAATTATGTTGTGAAAAGCAGGGGCAAACCAACTGTGCTCAGCGTGCCCCCAGGCAGGGGGAGCTGTCTTTTCAATGAAATGATATTGCTTGTAGGCTCATACTTGAGACATCTTGAGAAAGGAGAATTCTGAGTGTTCCCCGAGTGGTTTAAAAAAGAAAAGGTTTTTCTTCTCTCTCTGAACAGAGTCATTCTGCTTAGTCAGTCTTCCTGGGGCAAGGATTCCGTGTGCTATACTCTTCCCAAAGGAAATCCAGGTTCTCAAACAGGCAACCTATAGCACTGAACTGCTGCCTGTCAACTGAGCAGAGCATGTGGATATAACCAAGGTGGTCAGTGGAGACAGCAGCTGTGGGAACCTGAGAACATAAAGCCCTGGAGTCCTAGAAATGCAGCATGTCTTCTTTTTATGTCTATGAGCTGTGAGAGGAGATCTGTGGAGAAGAAAAGCAGAAGCTGCAAAGGCCATTCTGTGGAGGAAAAAGGATTATTGCCTATGGCTTGGGGACACTTGCAGTACAGCTGTTTTGAGGCATTGTTTAGGTGTTACAAATCTAATTTACAGGATCAGAAGGAAAAGACAACAAAAAGGATTATCTAGTTGAACCATTGTGGTGTAAGAACACATACAGACCCAAAACTTGTCAGATATTTATCAAAGCTGTTCCTTAAACTTCCAGTCATGAAGATCCCACAACCTCCTCAGGCAAAATTTCAGTGCTTCACTATCCTTCATGTGAAATAGAGTTTTTTTCCTAATCTTGATTTCAAATCTCTTTTATATATTTAAATCAATACTGCTTTTCTTATTCTCCACATTTATGGTGAATAGACTATATACTCATCTTTGCAGTAATCATTTTATCTACAGACACATACACATATACTTACATAACATGCTGTAAGAGATATGGATTTATATGTCTTTATTTGAAGATTCTTCTTCTAGTAATACATTCCCTAGCCAAAACAACCCACTCATTTTCATTCTGTCTCCTTTTCTCTGACCCACCCCACACAGCTTCCCAGCAAATTTTGTCTGATGTGCAGTTCTCCAGCTTGGGAGGAGTAAGATGTTGCTCTGTCAAGCAGCCCAAATTGATTTTTCTGGTGTATGGCTGAGTCCTTAAGTCAGTATTATTTCTAATAATACCCACCTGTAGATTTTGAACCGTACCTGCCTCACATCCTGGTACAAAGATTGTGCTTATTGGTTATGCCATCTTTTCCTTTCGACTCCCAAATAAGCCTGACTTGCTAACCTCACTGCAGACAGGTGGTGAAGTATTTTATACCCCTGTTTTATCAATAGGAAACTTGCTGCAGTGTTTTGTCCAGGTGACAACGTTGGTGGGACTGGCATTAACACGCAGGTGTCTCAGAAGCAGTCCTGGGCTCCTGGTATAAGTTAAGCAGATCCATTGCTCCAGGTGGGGAAGTCACTGGTCTCTTGCAACTTTCTCATCTTCTTTCTCGTAGATCCTCCCTCTGCTGGTAAGAAATGGAAGAAACAGGTCATTGCATGTGAAGACAAGAACTCGTGCACCAGTTTCTGAAGTGGATTTCTGACCATTCTGCTGCCTTGGCCATGCGTGTCCAAAGAAGGGCCACGAGAATGATCCAAGGGCTGGAGCACCTCTCCTACAAGGACAGACTGAGGGAGTTGGGGCTGTTCAGTCTGGAGAAGAGAAGGCTCCGAGGTGACCTTATTGTGGCCTTCCAGTATCTTAGGGGGGCCTACAAGAAAGCTGGGGAGGGACTTTTTAGGATCTCAAGTAACAAGAGAACTAGAGGGAATAGGGCAAAGCTGGAAGTGGGCAGATTCAGGCTGGACAGGAGGAAGAAGTTCTTCCCCATGAGAGTGGTGAGACCCTGGAATGGGTTGCCCAGGGAGGTGGGTGAGGCCCCATCCCTGGGGGTCTTTAAGGCCAGGCTGGATGCGGCTCTGGGCAGCCTGATCTAGTGGGAGGTGTCTCTGCTCATGGCAGTGGGGTTGGAGCTGGGTGATCCTTGTGGTCCCTTCCAACCCTGACAGATTCTGATCTGTTTTGGCAGAGGACTTTGGAGCCCTGGTGGCTCAGTGGTTGGACTTGATGATCTTGGAGGTCCCTTCCAACCTAAATGATTCTATGATTCTATGATTTTATTTCTTCACCCCTTTCCTGCTATCACAGTAAACTCTTCAGAGTCAAGAAGTCTCATATGTAACCTGAGCACCTAATGCTTGGGCACTGACTTCAGGTGGAGGCTCTGATATTAATAGTAATCATCATCATCAGTGGCATGCTCTGGAAAAAAAAAATGTAAGTATTCATGAGAACAAACAAATGATCAGTACTGAAGCTCCCCAGAAGTGAAGTACAGAAATCTATAAAAATGGCTTTCACACGTTGCTGATGAATGGAGCTAGGTCCTGCTCTGTCTTCAGTATGTGTGAACAGTGCCTTAATAGTCTACCTGATTCAGGTTCATGCCAATGAAGAAATTCTGCTATGAAGCAGGAAACCATTAGAAAGAAGACACTGCACTCATTTGCTCTAGAAACCAGCTTGGGGTGGGAATTCTGTGACTAAACACAGAAAAGTATGAAACTGAAAAATAAACTAATTGATTGACCAATACAAAAACTGTGCCCACCACTCACTGCCTACTTTATGACTTCTGGGGGCTCATGTCTCAATTGCTACTCCTATCAATGTGCCTTTCCCAGGAAAGGAGAATTAGGGATTAGAGAAAGCATGAAGTGTTTTAGTAATTGGTTCTTCAGAATATATTTGCATCTGATGAGGAAAAAATGACTAATTTATGTTTCATGGAATTTGTGACACATTATTCAGTTCAGGAAGGTATATAGAGAGAGATTTCAGAGGAATTTTTCTGTGACTATTTACTCACAGAAAGAACTGTCCTTGATGAGGGATATTTGATTTCTCACTCACTTGTTTGGAGATGCATTCATTTTCTTTTCTACTCCCAGATTTGTTTTCTTTCAAAGAGTCTTTACCTTGATTTTATAATTAAAAATTATACCAGACCTGTCTAAAACCCCTCTGCAGTGGGCAGAAATAGTAATATTCCACTGACAGAATTTACTGAAGTAGTGGCTGGAAGTATCTCCTTGATTAACTGACAAGTCTGCTGTTCATCACTTGTAAAAAATACATGGTCTAAGACAGTGCAGCAGAGCTGTGTGATATTCCCTTGCAAAAGTGTAGAATGAGCAAGCATGGGCAAATACCTCTTTCTCCAAGCTGAAAGCCTAATGAAAATATTTTGTAATTTCACATTTAATATTCAGATTATTATTTTTATCAATGTGCAGCTCTACAGCTATGCTTTTCAAAATTAAAGAACATTGCTATGTACTCACAAGTAATTTGTTCATTTTATCTGTATTTATTTTCCTTTTCAAGTGATTTGTTCCTCCTCCTCATTTTTCTAATTTAGATGAAATCAGCACTGTGCATTCACAAGATTTGTTTGTTTGTTTTAATTTCAAAGAAATGCCTCTGTTTTTCACTGTCATAACCTTTATTATGTTTTTTAGTATGTTGCAGTGATAATCCTACACCACTTTGCTTTTTTTCCCCTCACTCTTTCTTATTATATTTTTTCCCATGTATTCCATGTGCACATGCTGTCTTTCCTAGATGGAACGACACTTTGAGAAAATAAAGCTTTTGAACCTATCAATATTATGTAAGTTCAAACAAATCAACTTTAAGCCTCTTGTATTGTGGTAGGAAAGGGAAGGAGGAAGTGAGAAAGAAAAGAAAAGCCTATTTGCATAAGACAAATTTCCTTACAAGCTAGTTCTGTGACCTGAGCAATGAAATAATAAATCTCTCAGGATTTTTTCACATTATGGATAAACTTTTCCTGACACTGTATCATGAATGCTTACTGATACTTTGTCAAAAAAGCATCGTCTGCTGCACCCTTCTGGACATTACTATGACAGCACATTCTTCAGAAAAGCCCAAACAAAATCAGGTAGGGTTACAGCACAGTTTTCATGAGCAAACATGTGGCTTCCATTGTTTCAGGTAGAACATGGACATAAAAATATCTCTGCTTTTGACTGATCTAAGACTTAAATGAGATCCAAGAGTAAAGACTTTTCCATTCTATTTATTGGCACATCTAGAGTGGCTTCAGATTTCTACCTCTATAGTCTACAGCATTTGCTGAAGGCAGAGCAAGTAATGCTGTCAGTGGCAGCACAAGTGAGGCTTTGATCCACCTGATCATGTATATATGTATTCATCAAGTCCTCTTCCATCTCTTGGTGACCCCACCTCTCTCCTGGATTAAACTGAGAAATCTTCAGGTCCTCTATGCCCTCCTCACTTCCAAATAGTCTGCTAATGCTGCTTCTTCCCATTCATGTGCCCATAATCTCTCTTTGAGGTACTCATGGCTTCCATTAGGACAGCCTGTCTCCTCCACTTCCATGTGTATGCGGTAGATGTTCCCAGGATTCATATATGCATGTGTTGACATACTGGTTGGAGGGTACAGACCTGCTGACTGGCCAAGCAGAAATGAATGGTGTTTGCTTCCACCATGAGTGTCACAGAATCACAGAATGTTAG
>NW_008619535.1:8755-13116 GCF_000691845.1 Merops nubicus | reverse complement strand
TCCGACCCCCGGGAGCCGCTGCCCCTCTCCCCCGGCCCCTGCACGGCCGTGTGGGCGCCGCAAAGAGGGAATTCGTGATGAAAGGGAGGAGGGAAACAGCCCTGCGAACCAGAGGGCATGGCTATAGAACATTCTCACTTCATTGTCTTCCTGGACCACCATCGGGGAAAGGCAGCGTGCTGGATAATAAACGTGGGAGATGCCCTTTTCCCCGCTGCCCTTTCCCCCTTTCCTTCTGGCGAGGCTTTAGGAAGGTTCAGAGGCTCACCCTACGGACAGCTGCCCTCTTTCTCCCCGATTAGGGATCGCCTTTACCCGTGGTTTCCAGTTCCTGCGCTGCACAGGCTGAGAAAAGCTGCAGAGCCTGAAACTGGGGTTGTAATATATTCCTCTGAAGAGTTTTACACACTCCAGCTCTCGACTGTAACTTTGGTTTGTTAGCACTTTCCCCATCAACATGGGTATGTATAATGTGAAGGTGTAACAGACTCTAAATGCTTAAGTGCTTTGTTTCACAGCACATTTTAAGTAAAGGTCAAAATAAATTCATCTCCCTTCACGCAGCGTTTTTTGTTTGGCTTCCAGAGCCATTTGCACGGGGCTTGGGTCGGAATTGCAATCATGTAATAAAATGAACTCGTGGGTGGACATGGAAACCAGCTTCCCACAGCCTTGTTCTGTGATGGGCAGAAGATGATGCCATGTATGTCACATATCTCTATCTGACATTTGTTTGATGTCACTCTGATCAAGTCACTGAACTCTTCCGTGCCTCTGCTTCCAGGGGTGCTTGTGAAGGTGGAGGATGGTAGAGGGTAATGGTCCTGATTTGGAGTGAAATGGGAATTTCATGACCATGAAGGTGAGTGCACTAAAGGGTTAAACCTCTGAGTTTAGATATATTCTGTAGTGATAGACTTATACCAATCAAGACTCCTTTTAGAACACCTTCTGCCCTGTGTCCTGTGGAAAAAAGCCATGCTGGGCTAGTCTACTCCCATCTACTGTGGATATTCTGGCATTGCAAACCATATCCTGGACCTGGCATTCAGCTTGCTTTCTCTTCCTCCAGATTTCGTTTAGCTCTTTCATCCTCTCACTTCAGGTTCTTTCTTCTTTTCATTTTTGCTTCATAGTTCTTCCACCCTCTTCCTTCCAAACCATGTTTTATGTTTCTGCAGAAATTTCCCTTTTCCCATGGAAAACTCATGCACGTATTCTGGCTGGGCCTATGTTGCTTGAAGATCAAGTGGCAAATCCAGCTGATTCTTAGAGGGCAGAACAGACCACCAAGGATCTTCAGATAAATAGAAAAATAGACAGATAACTATTTTTACCCAAAGGCAAAGTAGTTGATACCTAAGTTCTGAACCTATGCTGTGCTTGCACCCAACACCCAGTCAGTGTTGGATAAAATGAAGAAAAATATGAGACCTCAAGAATGATGCTTGCTACAGGATGCATTAAGGACACCTAAGGCTTTAACCAGGTTTCTTTTCTTTATGCAGGCAGGGATGTTATTTCCCCTTGAAAGGGTATTTGGAGGAATCTCATTATACATATCTCAAATTAACTCTCTTAAGAAATGTTTTTCTTAAAATAAATTCTCAGATACCATGTGTCCTGGGCTTCAGGGTGGCCTTGGGACTGTACTACACAGGTGACCCTGCAATGCTAAAGATTGATTTGGATATTCTCAGCTTCTGACTCAAAACAGCTCTTCAAGCACCTACATTTTTCTGGGCTTAGCATGTGCAAAGAGCTGCAATGGTTCATACTTTAAGAACTGATGTCCCATGGTTCGCATGTGTAGATGCATGTCTACGTCCTTGCTGGCGCAGGACTCTAGCTTTCAGAGAGCCTTTTCTAAAACAGGGGAGAGAAGCCTGTGAAACAGTACATGAAAAGAAACTCAGAAAAGCAGCCTGTTCCAGTTATGGCTGGGAAAGAGGGCCTCAAAACAATAAAAAGAGCCTAAAACCAATAAAAGGTGCTTCCTCTTCCACAACATGTTTATTTCTAAGCTTTTAAAATATCATCATGTGGTCGCTGCATCATCTGCTGTTATTTATGTAACCACAGTTCTAGGGAACTGTTAACAAGTAAACTCTTGTGCAGATTATTAAGCAGGTAAAGCTCATAGGAGCGATAGAAATGTTTAGAATGAAGCGTTATGCTGCTGAAATTCACCATCTAAAGTGTAATGGTTTAAACCCAGCTGGGAGCAGAGCACCGCATGGCTGCTCGCTCACCACCCTCTCACCCTGCCTCCACCTGGGTGGGATGGGAAAGAAAATAGGGAGGAAAAGGAAAAATCCCATGGGCTGAGATGAGAATTTAATAGAACACCACAAGAGGAGAAGAAACAACAACAACAATACTACTAATAATAACAATTAAACAATATATGAAGTTAGTGATATCAACTGCACCGACAAACGAGATTTGCAACAACAGCATCATGCTACAGACCTTCTTGTCCCACCCACCTTCTGCCCTTTTATAGTAGGCATAATGTCAGAATGGCATCGAATATTCCATTGCCTGTTTTGGTGGTCTACCCTGGCTGTGACACCCTCTCAACTTCTGGTGAAAATTAATCCTATCCTATCAAACCCAGGACGTTATCCAACCTTTATTCTCTACCACCTACATCACACCCAGCAGAGTTATTTAACAACTAACATCTTACAATTTAATTCACTGGCTGTTCTCACCCAAACTTAAGTTCCCTTGAGGTACACATTAGACTTCTATGTCTTCCTGCATCACCCACCAAGTGCACCCAGGTCCTTGGGCAAAAGCAATCCCATGGATGGGTTTGCCTTTGCCTGAGGCAGGTTTAACCCAGACCACCTTCCCTAATGCATTCCTCATGTGCATTACAGGGACTTTATTCCCTTCTACAGCATGTAGAGTTTTGATTGGGCAGGGCCAGCTCAATTGGCAGATCCTCTTGTGTTAACTGTGTGTCGCCCGGTGTTTGAAGATCCCATCCCACACTGCTTTTGGTGTAGTTTCTAGCAGTGCATTATACTGTTCAACTTTCCTGGAGGCTGATGGATGATAGGGGATGTGACACACCCACTTGAATGCTGTGCTCTTCGGCCCAGGCTTCTATGAAGTTGTTTTGAAAATGAGTCCCACTGTCTGACTCAGTTCTCTCGGGGGTGCTGTGTCACCACAAGTCTTGCTTTTCAAGGCCCAGGATGGTGTTCTGGGTGGTGGCATGGGGCACTGGATATGTTTCCAGCCATCCAGTGATTGCTTCCACCGTTGTAAGCACATGGTGCTTGCCTTGGTGGGTTTGTGGGATTGTGATGTGTGATGCAGTCAGTGTGCCAAGCCCCTCCATATTTGTATTTCAGTCATTGTCCTCCATATCATAGAGGTTTTAACCACTTGGCTTACTTGGCTGCAGCACGTTTCACATTCATAGATAACCTCTGTGATAGAGCTTATGCTCAAGTCTACCCCTTGATCTCAGTCAGGGTGCACTGTAAGCCCACATCTACTAAAGCCTTGTACTCCTTTGGGTCATTGGATCTACAGTTCAGTAAACCCAGTTGTCCCACTTGACAGGGCCTCTTTAACCCTCATCAGAATCACTCACTTCTTGTGAAAATGACTCAGAGGTCCCATCAAGAAGTAAGATCAGCCTTCTGCTCTGTCTGGGGAATTTCCCACTGGAAAATGGAACAGTACTCTTCTTGGATGAATCCCCTTTCATGACTGCTTTTCCTCGGAACTCATGTACTCATGAAGATAGGATCAAAGTGGGTTTTTCATCCCACTTCCTCATGTCCTCTTCATGCGACATGTAGATAAAACCACTAGGTACCCCAGGGTGTGTACCTTCCTTCTCTCTCTTGAACAGGGAAGTGTTTTCTCCTAATAGCTGAGATACAGGCCTATAGAGGTAGCGAGTACGACATGTCCTCTTTGAGTTGCCGGACCTTGCAGGACAGTTCCTCTACAGCCCGTAGGGAGGATTAAAGTCTTCCTTCATACCTCTGGAGCTGGTCAGCCAATTCATCCACTGTTTGTCTCCATCTGTCTTTCCAGGACACTGCTGCCAGTAAGTTGGCAGATGATGGTGGTGCACTTCTGCCACATGGGTGGTGTGCACTGGACTCCACCTGTATTTGAAGGTACCTGCTTGTCATTTAGATCATTATAAATTACCTCCAGCACAGCTAATTCCCTCAGGTACTGAGTACTGCTCTCCATCGTGGCCCAGCTACCTAGGTGACATGTAACATCTTCCTTGAAGGGGCACCTTTCCTTCACACTGGACAGGAATCACCTCCAGAGGCTAAGGGTTTGTGTCCGTGTTCCAATTGCCTTGTTAATGTCCTCTT
>NW_008619535.1:2058-8744 GCF_000691845.1 Merops nubicus | reverse complement strand
AGGGATCCCAGGTGCCTGGCTTCCCTTCCCTCTAATTCCAAATTACCCGTCCCATTATTCCAGCATTGGAACAGGTGAGAATCTGCTCACCTGGATGATGGCTGAAGTCCTTTCATATATCTTGCAGCTCACTCAGGGATAGGGATCTGGTTCTCAGCTCTAGCTCTTCTTCTGTTCTTGTGATGACCCTGGTTCACTGCCATCCCTTGCACAATTAACATTTTTTTTTCATGTTTTTTTTTTCTTTTTCTGTATAGGGGCAATTGATACTGGCACAAGCTGGCTCTCTGGTTCAGCTGTAGCACTTGCCAGTCTGTTTTTAGGTCCAGAGATCTTTTGCTCCCCCTGAGGGCACTGAATAGTATTGAAACTATTCAATATATACTATTAGGTAGGTGTGGACAAGGCCCCACCATGTTGCAACGATTTGTGTTTCTCAGGAACTGCCAGGTTGACAACACAGTTTTTTTTTAAGTACTTTACTAATTTGGAACTCTGCATTTGTTCAGGAGTGAAATTCTGAAAAACCAGAGGTGATCACTGCCCTAGGCATTTGCCCATACTCTCCTGCACACCCTGACACTCATAACTCTCCAGCCTCAAGATGGATCTCCGTGTGATATTCCCGGAAAAAACTTGTGTAACCCTAACCAAGACCTGGAACATACTCAGAAGACCACGTACTAGAAGCATACTGGCCTGGCCATCCCAAGGGTAGTAAAAATTCTCAAAAGTTGAAAAAGTCTCCTCCTGTCTTGCCCATCATTTGGGAGAGAGTACCAATAAACTACAATGCCGCATACAAATATCAGTTCAACCTTGTAACCAGTGGCATAATCATATCATAAGTTGACAGTTTCCAATACAGCAACATGATACTCCTGATCCATTTCCCGGAGATGATGAACACCACTGCAGGGAACACATTGGGGACATAAGGATTTATATAACATCACTGTACAAATAAATATACTAACACTGTAAACGTGAACTATTTAACTAGTATAAAAAGTGTGCACAACAAAATTGTTTTAAGATGCTTTGGTCGTAGTTTGTTGTTATCTCAACCCTTCTTGCCACACATTGGGTACCAAAAAGGACCATTGTGATCTAGACCCATCTGGGACCTGAGCACAATGTGGCTGCACACTCACTCCCTCTCCTCCTGGGTGGGGTGGGAAGGGGAATAAGGAGAAAAAGGCAAAACACTGTGGGTTGAGATAAGGAGAACTTAACTGAACAATGGAAGAAGAGAAGAAACAACAGTATAACAAGAATACTAAATAAACAATATAAAAAGGAAGTAACATAAACTGCAGGAACCAACTAGCTTTGCACCAATGGCACCAGACTAGCCCACACACTCAGCCTGGCCTGCCTTCAGCCCTTATATGACAGGCATGACATCAGCATGGTGTCACATATTGTGTTGGCTGGTTTGGTTGTTTATCCTGGTTGTGCCCCCTTCCCAAATTCTGGTTGAAAATTAACACTATCCTAGCTAAACTCAGGACATAAAGTTACAATATTCTTCATGTTAAACAAAATAGGGAGATGAACCTTATGTATATGTGTATGCAGCCATTTGACCCCCAAACTAAGAGCTGTTGCCAGATTTATTTCTGCTCTGATACTACATCTCAGACCTAACTTGGGCTACAGGGATGTTGTGTATAGAAGCAGGGAGAGAGTGCAATGTGGGGGAATGTGACACAGACATGCTGGTACAGTCAAGTCTTCCATGAAAACATTCTTCAGTTAGGTCTCAAGTTTGGAAACAGAAGATGGCAGACACAAAAAGAAAGAAAAGCCTTTCCCTTTCCCTGAATAGGTAACTTATTTAAACATTTCCCATTATTTCTCATAGAAAAACTTGGTGCACTCTGGTAGTGCTGGACTACTGGTACAAGAGGGAATGTGATCAGTAAATATACTTGCAGGATTAGATCCCTCGCAAAAAACTACCATAGAACATGATCACAACACTCAAAGTTTAACAAAGACTAAGACAAAGAAAATAAGCAAACATGTCGAGAAACAATCAACTATTTTTTCACCAGGAAGAAAGCAAAGTCTCTAACCAGTTTTCTCTTCCACCTTGTCCTCAGTGGTGGTGCTTAATGATATGGTTTAGTGGTGGACTTGGTAGTGCTGGGTTAACAGTTGGACTCTATGACATTAAAGGTCTTTTTCAACCTAAACAATTTTATAATTCTATCACCATAAAGCTGTAATTAAGTAGAGCAAAGGTATTATGAATGGCACAGGCATCAATCCCAACATTCATACTTCAAAAAATCCACTTTAACAGTAACAAATATCTGAAGGAAAAGTCTCTAACTCAAAGTTGATACACTTTTATCTGAGTAAGAAGCCTTTTCTTCCAGCACATGTATTTTTATCTGAGATTTTGACATAGATCTGTAAAACTAATAAAAATGGGTACAATAAGAAAATGAGCACCCACACCAAGTCTCTTCTGTCTGTACTCTTCCTAATCAGAAAGCCACAAAGATGCTCATGTGTACATCTAGGTAGAACTCACCAAAGTTGTGTATGATGCTCACAACTGAAGCTTCATGAACACATTTTAAGTACTAATGATTATATTTCTAGCTATTGTCTGTAAACTCTTCCAAAATGTTTACAAAGTCCTATTGTTATCTGTGAGCTTGAGGCTGCCTCCAGTTATGCGATCATTTCAAAACTACCATGTGTCATTTACCAGTTTTAGTGTGACTCAGGTAACAAAGGACAGTACCATTCAACACCATGATTTTTCATATGATTTCTTTCCAACACTGCAAAAAAACCAGGGAAGCTCAGTCTCCCCGTTTCAATTGTAAATGGTGGAAATTAGTCAGCTGCAAGGACAAGTCTTCCTGGGCATCTCTGGAAAAGTTACTGTGCAGCAGTATCTGCTGAAGTGTCTTGTTTGCTAAAATGAAGTACTGAAAACCAATGTTCACAATGATATTTATTTTTAGCAAGCATATGCTACGCCTGATTAAATTAACAAATGGGCTAGAAAAAGACGGGGGTAGGTAAATTAAGGTGTTGGAAACCAAAAGGAGGCTGGAATTTGGATAGAAGACAGAAAGCTATAGAAGAAGCCAGACAAACTGATGGAGTGAGGGATAGAGCAAACTGGTGGTGATGCTATTTTGCATCACCCTGCAAAATTAATTCAAATTCCATTTGATGTACCATTACGTTGCAGTACTTTTGTGTTGCTCAAAGAGGCTCAGTGCAGCCACACAGCAGGGTGAATCTGGCTATAATACACAATGTAAAATATTCAGGTTGGATATGCCATATCTTCAAATTAGAAAAACACACAGCATTATTTCCTCTTGATTTTTCTTAGTGTCCATGTAGCATATTTGTAATAATCTTCCCCACCACACACATAGGCATACTTCATCCCAGCTATGAAATACTATGTTTAGTTTCAGCTATAGATTAGACTATCTATTTGTAAGCAACACGACTGATGCTGTAACTGTCAAAAAAACATGTATTTGAAAATTCTGGTACTCAGAATCAGGCTGAAATTGAGACAAAAATAAAAAGCTAAATATATTAAGCTTTGAAATGGCAACATTCACTTATTTACCTTTCCCTTTTCTGTGCCAGAAGAAAAGAAGAAAAATATTCAGTATGCCTTCAAAAAAGCTGCTGAACATCAGAATATCTTTGTGGGGACACAACAGGAAAAATATAATTGTCATTGACAATTCCAGTTCTCATTTGATGAGGTGTTTCCCTCTCAGATTTTGCTGAGTATTTGTAAATACTATCACCACACTATTTAGTCTTGAGACTTCATTCTTTCTGCTGTTTAATAATATTGGACTGTTTTTACTTCTTACCAACAGTCCTAGAGATAAATGTCACCGGTCTCAATTCTGTAGATAGTGGAACTGAATGAAGCTCCGTAAGAACATCTTGCAAATGCATGATTGCCTCAGGAGGACTTTAGAGCCTTTGGGTTGTCTTGCTACCTGTTTGCAGCTTGTTTGAAAGGATCTTGTGAATGTCTTTGCATCAGCCTCAGCTGCTGTGAGCATTCCAGGTGTTGCCCAGGACATCTTCACTGGAGGTGTCCTGAAGAGTCTTGAAGAGGAGGAGAGGAGGATTCTACAACCCACATTTAGGAGTACCAAGAACCTGTGGAAGTGGGGAAGGAATGGATGGGCCGTCAACCAAGTTGCAACAGTCTAGCTGTATGCTTGTAACATGGCGATCTATGTGTGAAGAAATTAATTTCCTGTAGCAGGTGTTAGCCAGGAACAAGCTCAGGAAGACATGAGACACGCTAAACTTCATAACTGGTCACAGAAGGCAGAATGATTATCTTTTAAAAAACACAGGCACCCCTTTGAATGCATCCATCCAGGAGCTGCATTTCCCACAGTCTTGCTCATCCCAAAGAAATTAGATCTGTCTGATGACACCCCAGGAGTAAGTACTGTGCATATTGCTGTCCCTGACCTTTGCTTTCTAACCTTTCTCCAGATTACCATGGCTAACAGCATAGTTCCAGAGGTTTCCCATCTTACTGTTCTTTAACACCAGAAAAAGAGCTCTGTTGTATTACAAAAGACAGTAAGAGACGATTGTTCAGTTTTGCATTTTAGGGCAAGAGGCAATAAGGAGACTTGGCTGCATTTTCCACTCATCTCCCTCTGAATCTTTCCTTGTTTGCCAGAGAGGTGGAGCCTCCAACATTGCAGTGGAGTGGGGACTGCAGAGACCACACGTTTCCCCACTTCCCAGAAGAGCAGGATGCTTCCATAGGAAGGTAGAGCAGGGCAAGCGGTACTTGGGCTGCCTGTCCACAGCAATGCACTAGGGGGTTAGGGTGCACCTCTCTTGATTTCCAGTCATGTCTGGGCAATGTGTTGCCTTTGTACATTTAATATAGAGAATGAAAGGTGGTGCAGGAACGAAGAATTATTTTCCTCACTGAAGTTTTTGGCTGCAAATGTTTGGATATACGATCAATTGGCCTAAATGAACTCTCACTCGGCTTCTCCTCCAGACGCCTAAGTGATGGCAGCTCCACCCACCTTCATTTGTGCTCTGTGTGGCTCCTTCCCTGGAAAAAAATTAATGGAAACTGCTTGATGCTCAGCATTTCTGAAAAATCAGGCTTAACTGTGGACACTGCAGATGAACTTTATTAGAGTACTGTTTTGAACATATTAGTGCTGGGTTTTATTCAGATTTCCTAGCATGATGACAAAAATATTTGTGATATGGAAAAAAAAAAATCAGCCCCATCACTCAATTGGCTTGATTCATTTTCCTGTAGTATCTCTTGCAGTCCATCTGCCGAAAGGTGAAGCCAAAATGTTTTAGAATTATGTTCTCACAGGGAATTCTCTGTTAATTAGTTATCTCTCTCTGCCATGTGTAGCAACTGATGAAATCAGCTACTCTAATTTCATGAAAGGCAATGTTGGACTGCTTGTGTGTATCAGCATGAGCACTTTCTTACACACAGCACTCTGGTGGAACACAAGTGGTCCAAATAACATATTATTTTAATATAACGAGGACACACAGCTACTGTAGCACCACAATTTCTTATTTTCTTGTGTTTGAAAACATGGTCTTAGGCTAAATGCAGCAGAAAGATTTTATGGACTCAGATTCATTTTTACATACTTTTTTTTATACATTTTTACAGAGTAGAGCTTACTAAAGTTACTGCTAAGATTTATTTATTTTTATAGAATAAAATAGTTTGCTCTGCAGTTGTATTCAACAGACCAAAGTTATCTTCTAGAGTAATTTGCTGCATGCAGTTCATTTAATGAGGACATGACACTGCCATGCTGTGGAAAAGTGTGTTTTGTAATTGCAAATGAAGTATTTCAACCTTTTAACCCTTTAATACCACAGAGTACCCTGGGCAGCTAAAGACTGGCTTGTTTCCAGGGGGCATTATTATAAAGGAAAAATATGGAATACCATTTTCTGTACTGTCTATAGTAGAAATTGATAAAATTATAAAAATCTGTAAAATCTATAAATTTATAGAAATCTATAAAAAAACTATAGATTTTTTTTCCTTGCAAAAACTACTGTGTCCTTAGGTAGCAGTGTTTTCTGCCCATAGGTCCCAGTGTGAGTCCAAAAAGTGGATGCTTCATTTGCTTCCTCTTTTACCATGGATTGCATCCAAGGCAAAAGCAGGGACAAGCTGTGGATGAGAAGTCCATGCTTACTGTCTGCCAGTAATCTGCACTAACCACAGGATAACTAGCCAATGCCTTCTCTTATGATAAGATCTTCTCCTGCCATGTTTTGCTAATCTGACTGGAATGAGGAAAATGTGTCATTAGTTGAGATAAAGCTGTCACTGAAACTTGCACACTTGGCATAAGAGATGCTATAGGACGACACAAAAGACTTAACAGATTTAATACACTTGTAAAAGCTGCATTAGCAGCATTGTTGTCTCTATATTCAGCTTCTTACTTACGAAAAAAGTGAAATAAAGTCCTCATCACACTTTTCCAAGACTAGTGAGAAGTTCTTACTTCTCATACTCCCTCCCAAAGATATAAAAAGTAACAAGCTGATACTACGTCTAAGACCCTTAACTTGTTTTTAAGGACTCTGTTCTGCAGCGTGTCTTGTGAAGAAGGCATCACTCAGCCAATGTATCCTCCTAG
>NW_008619535.1:0-2027 GCF_000691845.1 Merops nubicus | reverse complement strand
CTGCTGAACACATATGATGAAAGATGGGTTATACCAGAACCGGAATCAACAGTATTACATTGAAAACAATGGGCTAATGGTGCACAGCACAATTTGTGCAACTACTGATTACTTGCTTTGGAAAGGAAAGGTATTAGAGCTTCAGCATAAAAGGGATCTAAATACACCTCTTTCCTTGCTTTCAAGATGACCCCTCTAAATCTTTACAAAGATGTAAAGAACTTAAAATGGTAGACTAATAAAAAATCCAACCAGTTTAAACTATGTCGATAACATTTCAGATAGTGTTTCAATTTTGTATGAGATGTGTGGAAGAAAAAATGAAATTAAATGTAGTATTTCCCCTCAGGTTGATAAAGAAAACACTGACCTTAGCATCTGACAGTGGTGACATTTGACAATCTTCATTTAGCTGTCTAGAACCAGCAGCAAGGCCCACATGACGGAGAAAGTTTCTTGTTTTTTTTCTCAGAGGAAAGTGCTAGGACTTGATAAAAACCTGACAGAAGAAAACACCCTTACACAGGAAATGAGAAGTCAGGAGAGTAAAGAAACACAGGGAAGCAGCATGGGAGCTTTAAAAATAAGTCCTTTTAGTATTTCAGGAGCCTTCCACTTCCTGTGTTTTATTTTAAGGTACTTAGTGTCCTGGTCTGGTGTGAGTCATCATTTACAAACCCGAACCCCATGTCTGTGGCTGTAAATCACAGAGTTAAAAAACTTCTAGCACAATGTGTGTGAATTAGAGATCTAATTAGCTGATATATGTATGTGTGCAGAATCAGCGAGGCAGACTTCCTAAAAAAAGCATTTTAATTACGAGCTTCTACAACACTCTGGGTATCAAATAGCAGCCGAGATAACGGAGATGTGAAAGCAATCTATAGTGATTCCATTGTGCTTGTCCTCTCACACTTCTCTTTTTTCCTCTCCCTTCATGTATACAGAAGATATTTCTGCCTGATTTCACCTTAGAACTATTGGAAGGCTCACAACTGTTTTTTCTGCTGTTGCTGGGTGACTTGTTTTGGAGTTTGTGTCTAGCAAGACATAATATTGTGAGTCCTTGGATGTTCACTAGGAGGGCAGCATCAAATAAACCTTGCCTTACTGTAATATGTCACTGCAATTAAATGTGAGCAAGTGAAAACACTAAAAAAAAAAAAAAAAAAAAAAAAAGTACAAGCTCCAATGTTTGTAAACTACTGAACTTTCATTCTTTCCCATTTTGATGTTTTCACTGTTTCTTACTGTAAGGTAAGACCTGGGTCTCTAAAGTGAGAAAGAAGAGGAACATTTGTTTTTTTTAAGAAGAAAATATGTTAAAGACTTCATTAAATGTCAAGAAGAAAAAAACTGAAAGTGTAAACCAGATGTCTTCTCCATTTGTGATATTACCTGCACCTTGTCTTTCAATAGTGACAGGGCTATGCTGTGCTTTTTGAGACTTATGTCCTGCTGCTGAAAAGCAGAGCTGCATAAATCAGTTGAATTTGACTTCTTGAACTGGTCACAGGCCATCCACTAAGAGTTCATAGTCTTCTCTGAATTATTCTGTAAATAGTTATCTGAGATCATGGTGGCAGAGCTTTTTATT
Source organism: Merops nubicus (assembly GCF_000691845.1). Classification (NCBI taxonomy): domain Eukaryota; kingdom Metazoa; phylum Chordata; class Aves; order Coraciiformes; family Meropidae; genus Merops; species Merops nubicus. The sequence goes on along the minus strand of NW_008619535.1, from coordinate 430 downwards.
TTAAAGTGCTCTCTGGTTAAGTGTGAGTAGTTTGTGAATATTTGCTATTAATACTGCGTTCTGTACCTGAGATGAGTCTAACCGGTTTCACTGGGTTGGTGTTGCTCCCTGATTAGGTGAGCATGTAGGTGCTTCTGATGTGATTACTTCCATGTGCAAATTTAAAAATTTGTCTCCATGAATACTTATCAGGCAACTGTAAATTTCTTTCCATGAAAATTCATGTCAGTAAAACTGAATTATATAAATGATTTAGAAATGCCAAACACATAATTTAAAAATGCAAGAGAGTGTTTAAAAGCTCCTCCTGCCCATCCATCACTCTATCAAAGATAATGAGAGGAGGTGGCTGAATTTTGTCTCAGTATTAGCAAAAGACATAATCTATAATCTTTGGGTAAATCCTTTAACAACCATTTTTATTTTATAT
>NW_008619534.1:0-24968 GCF_000691845.1 Merops nubicus | reverse complement strand
ATTTCCATCCCTTGGTTCGTGACAATAGTGATGTCTAGAACTGGGCCTGTTGTGTAACATAAGTTCCCAGCTGTATTAGGACAGCTCTCTTTCTAATATGATTTCCTGACTGGGACGAATTATGTCTCACAAAGCTTCAAATATTGGCCACGGCTGCCATTGCTTGGAGACAGACTGGGCCATCAGTTAGCTGGTGGGGCACGATTGCTTTCTGCCTCGCTTGTTCTTCCTTGGGTTTTGTGTTTTCCTCTTTTAAAAAACTGTCTTTACGCCCAAGTTTTCTCACTTTTGCCCTTCTGATTCCCACCCCCATCCCACTGGGGGCTGATGAATGAGTGGCTATGAGGGGCTGCCTAACAAGGTTGACCCACAAAATTGTTTTTTTTCTGAGAAAAATCTTTAAAGAATCATGCTGTACTATGTTTAAAATAACAGTTTAGGTCATTCTGATGAATGGGCATATAAATGAAAGCAAACTATTAGAACAAAATTTTAGAAAGTTAGCAGCATATAAAATTATTTTTAACTTTTTAACCCAGTTTACATATCTTTAAATAATTCAGCCACCAGCAGACATTCACAAAATTCCCCCTATAGGACTAAGGTTGGTTGTCTCTGTCAAATTAATGGACCTGGAAAACAAGCTGTAGGCAAAGAGGAAAAAGAATTTCAGGGAAAGTCACAAACTATTAAAAGCTACTTCAACTGTAATTTAGAATGAAAAAGGAGAAATGTGTAGAAAATAATGTAGATTTCATGTAGATTTGTGAGATTTTGAAAAAAAGTTCTAGCCAAGTTAAAGTATTAAGGTAAAAAAGATAAAATCTGTGACAAAAAGATATATTCATTGAAAGAGTAATAATGACTTTGTGAGTCACCAAAATGTTTTGATTCCAACCTCCACTTTTTGCCAAACTTTCTCTTTCTAGTGAAAATCAATGTTAAATTTGTGTTGGAAAGTAACTTTGGACAAACAATGAAAAACTGTTTTCAAGAAAGATTTACAACAGGACTCAACAATCTTAAGCATCTATTTCCAACCTAAATGATTCTATGATTCTATTCAATAAAATTGTTCATGTCATCAAAGACCTCTGGAGATCATCTAGTCTGACCTCCTGCTCCACTCAAGACGTGTTATTCTTGTGCAGTTGGATTTTGAGGCACTTCAAGGATGGAGACTCACTGCACATATACACAGATAAAATGTTTACTTTACGTATTTTTCCCATTAATTCTAAAAATTCATATAAAGCTTAAAAAGAAGTTTTGCTGGCTTGTGCTAGAAGAGAACTAATTCTGCTCAGTGATACTACTTTTCAGCTAAGGCTCTTCTAAGTAACTGTGGTCTCCGAAGTTAAGGACATATTTCCACAGTGTCTGCTTCCAGTAATGATAACACTTGATGTTTGTAGGTACTACCAAGGAGTGGTGTGTAGAAAGCCTCTTGCTTATACTTGCACCTGCATAGACCAAGGCCACTGCTAAACCTTATGTACCACGTTGGTGTTGTCGTAAGTAAGAGGTTGCATCTGCAGAGAGGAATGGACAAGGCAGATAACCCTAAACTGACCAACAAGGTATTCCATTCCATAGACACCATATTCAGTATAAAGCTGAGGTATCACAAGGTTTGGCCTCTCCGCTTCAGTGGCTGGTGTCTGAGGAGGACTCTGTCCACTCTTCTGGTTTTGAACCAAATCCATGCATTCCTGAATCCAGTTCCAGCATCCAGCTCCCGAATCCAGTTCCCATCTGCCATCAAGTTTGGGACCTGCCCAGTGCCTGCTCCCCAGCATCAGTGGTGATGGTGACATAATTGCCATCAGAGGGGGTAGGTTCAATATTGGTTTTGTATATATTTAATTTTCTTTTATTATTTTCATTAAAGCTGTTTTCTTTTCCAATCCACAAGTTTCTTTCCCTTATTTCCTTTCTCTTCCTTTTTGGGAAGGGAGAGAGGTTAATAAAGAATGTTTGTGGTTTGCCTAGTGGCTGCCCCAGCCCTAACCCTTGACAGAGTGGCAAAAATTCCAGTCTGCTTGGAAGTTAAGAACTGACAGATAAACAAATGTGTTATTCATTATTACTTATTGGCTAAATAAAGAGCTAAGGAAGATCAGAAAATGCATACCTCACACAAAATATTTAATCTCACTAAAATCTAGGAAAGATTGAGATGTTTAGAGGAATCTTACATAGGCAGGTGAATAGGTAACAGCATGGCAGATAAATTCCCTGTGGAGAAATGCACAGCAATGCTCATTGAATACAATAATTTGAAAGCACTCTTGCTGAATTACAGGTGAACTGTAAAAAACATGGAGGGGTGAAATGAAGAGAATAGGAACAGGACACAATATAATATGAAATCTATTATTTTCTTAGTAGAGAAAAGGGTAATGAACTCTCACGTGGAATTCTCTGTTCAGCTGCAGTCATCTTATGATGAAAATGGCCTATAAGCATTAAAACTACCCAAACTTGAAAAAAGAAAATGGCAAATAACTTGGAGAGATTTCTGTGTAAAAGTGGACATAAATTGCTTAAATTTAGCTTAGAAAGAGACAACAAAGACGCGACAATAAAAGACAAATGAACTGTGCTTAACATGCCTTTAATTGTATAATTAACTTATAAGACTCCTAAGTAGTATGGAATTCAGAAATTTAACAGAGTTGAAAAAGTATTTAAGGAAAGTCCTCCAAACCAACTGTTATTTAGATTCTGAAACTGCTGAACACTCCAGTACAGCTCCTTCTGGAATTCTAGTAGACATTGACTTGGATAAAACAATCTTTCTTGGGGCTTTTTACATTCAAGGGAAAGGGGAAGAAGAACAGAAAATAAATCAGAAAAATGTAAACAGTTTTCCCAGGGAGCAAGCTTGTTGAGTCACCAGGCCAGGTGCAAGGCCTCAAGCTACATGTAAGTACCCTGTTCTAGGACTATGTGTGACTTGATCTTGACATGCATTCATTCTTTGTTGGAATTTAAGGGGTTCCCCTATGGCATAAAAATTAATTTTCTTCAGTTTTGCTCATTATGCCAAAGATAACATTATGAAAATCAGCTTGAATAAGTATATGTCCTGGTTCCGTGTAAAAAGGGGTTCAGGGCAGGACCCACACGGAACAGAACTATGTACTCGCCTCTCCCCCACCCCCTCGAGAGAGAGAGAGAGACACCTTTGAAAAAAAATGAAGTATATTGTTCAACAAGGAACAGAAAACGAGAAAGGGAGGTAAGGAAAATAATATATACAAAGATTAGGGGAATAATCCAGAAAATAAAATATACAGAACCCTCAGAAATGGTTCCAGGGTCCCACGGAGTGAAAGGAGAACTTTCCTCTCTGAGCTCCAAGGCAGGAGTGAAATAAGAAACCACTCCCTGCCTCTTATCAGAGTGTGTGTGGGAAGGGGAGGGAATACAATGGTTTCCCCCCCACCCGGGGCCCTCCCAGTTGCTGAAAGGTCACGCCCCCATTCCAAGCCTCAAACCACAACAGTATATTTACAAACAATTGAATTCTTATGAATTAAAATTAACGACAGAAAAAAACGAGAGAGGCAGATTGGGCCACTAAGGCTTTCCCTCAGATGAGACAGTTTTGTACAGAACAAAGTTTGACAGGAATCTCTTTTTCGTAGCTCTGACTTTTTTACCCTCTGGACAGCTAGCTTGAATTTGGGACAAATGTCATGGAAAGGACTGGTGACTAAATAAGCAAGGAATAGCATGCATAATCTAAGGGTTGAATCTCATCTCCTCATCACAGACACAGAGACTGCCTGGATTTCACCAAATTTTCCATTGTGCGTTATGCAGAACAGACACCTCTGAAATGATGGCAACAGAAATCTCTGTTAATCTCACTTCACTGGAGCCATACCACTAGGAAAAATATGCAGTGAGTGGGAAATGGCAAAGCTGCTCCAGGCAAAGAGAGTAACTGGATAGGAATTCTCTCATCTCTTCCTATTGATTTTCATGAAGGGATAGATAACACTCCACATTCTCTAATTTAGCACTCAGCTGCCAGGTTTTTCATGAGCAAATTTTCCTCAAAAACACTACTATTTCCCCTTTCCATTTTAGATTCTTATTCCTGCCTTTTTTTGTTTGGTTTGGTTTTAGTTTTTTTTCTTTCAGGCCCTTACCAGTTTCATCTCTAATTCTCTAATTCTTTTCTGCTACTTGAATTTCTTCCTCCCACTTACCTGACCTTCAATCTCCTTCACAGCCGTTGCTTCATTATGTACGCTGTCTTTACACACAACTCTGGCTCTCCAGATTCCTTGACCTAATCTGTGGTCCATGCTGTCTTTCAATACCTTCTCATGAAGCACTACCACTAAATATCTGCCTGTAAAAAAATGTCAGCAGATGAGAAACCAGTAAACTGAAAAATGAAGATGAACAAAAATGATGGAAAAAAGAAAACTTAAATAAGCACTAATGAGCAGCCATTTTCTTTTCCTCCATCCTGACTGGTCCCAAAATAGCCTCGTTCAGTGTTCCTGGGCACTCTTTTGTCAGCAAGAAAAAATCAGAGCTTCACATTCTTCAAATACATTTCAGTTGCCTTGCTTTCCATTGTAGCACTAGCATATTGGTGATTAATAAATGAGTGAATACTCAAAAGGTACTAATGTTTATAAACAAAATTAACATTTTAATAAAAACCACTTTTATTTTCTTATGTTTTCCAAAAAGGAGTCCTGGGATGGTTAGTAATGCAGGAACAATTTTCAGGTTATGTTTTCTGATCAAGTCTGAAAACATAAACTGCTCTGCTCTGAGCTTCAGGTTCTGCATATAGTAGGATTATAGCAAAGCAATTCATACTTCTCTACCTTTAATCTGTATCAACAGGAGGGCAAATTTAGTTTGTCTAGGGCTGATACTTAAAAAGCCTGATAGATGTAACCTGTGAGAGCAAGCAAAATAAGAGCAAAGAAAGTATTAAAGACAAGGGGAAAAGGAAACAGTATGTGTGAGAATTTTCAAGTTTGGGGAAGAGACACATTTGAGTTATGTGATCATTCTGTCTTTGCCTTCAGACTCCAGAAAGCTTTGTATGGTTTTACATTAATAGATAATATTAATATTTACATAATAATTTTTAATTTTAAACCTTTTTCCATACTTGTCAGAGTGAAAACATAACTTTTGCACTGCGGAAAGAAACTCTATAAAAATATTTTTTACAGCTTTATTTATTAGAATACTTGCATCATAGCATTAAGAGTTGTTGACTGCTTCCAGTTTATTATAGGATCTTTATATAGTCACCTTTAAATATCTTATAGTTTAATTAAACATTTGAAAATTTCTTAAAAAAATAAATTAATTCCATCCATCTTATATCCACTTCTGTTAAACTGATTCTGTTTACCATTTGGCTGATATTTCCATGAAATGTATTTATAACACATTCCAGGAGGTCTTGGTTTATTTAAGATTATTCCTGCACATTAGAGCAGTAGGCATTCGCTAGCAACTCCACGTAATAGCACAGAAGCAGACTTTGCTCCTTCATCTCTTTCCACTTGCGGCAGCTCTGAGTGGTAAGCCCTTACTAGCTCCATAATGATGACTTATTACACTTGTGAAAACTAATGCTTAAACTTTGTCTAGAAGTAATAGAGACAAGCCCATGATTAAATGCTCCACTTCCAAGATGCATCCCATTGCACCTGAGAACTACCTCTTTGCAGCTGCTTTTTTTTTTTTTTTTTCTTTTAATTGGAAAAAGAATATAGCATTTGTTAACATTCTTAAATGTTTTTTGCCATGCCCTGAGCACTGGTATTTGGTTTGTGTGGCAAGGTTTTGGCAGCAGGAGCCTACAGGGGTGGCTTCTGTGAGAAGTTGTTTTCCTGATGTCCGATAGAGCCAATGCCAGAGGGCTCCAGGATGGATTTCCTTGCTGGCCAAGACTGAACCAACCACCGATGGTGGCAGCACCTCTGTGCTAACATTTAAGAAGAGGAATAATATTACTGCAGGAGAGCAATTGCAGCTAGAGAGAGGAGTGACAATATGTGAAACAACCCTGCAGACATCAAGGTCAGCGAAGGAGGAGGGAGAAGGGTGCTCCAGGTGCCAGAGCAGCCATTCCTCTGCAGCCTGTGGTGAAGACCACATCGAGGCAGGTTATCCCTCTGCAGCCCATGGATGTTAACAGTGCAGCAGATATCCACCTGCAGCCCAGAGGAGGGGGATGCCAAAAGTAGGCTGTGACCCTGTGGGAAGCCCATGCTGAAGCAGGCTCCTGGCAGGACCTGCGGACCCATGGAGAGAAAGAGCCCATGTTGGAGCAGATTTGCTGGCAGGACTTGTGACTCTGCAACGGACTCATGCTGGAGCAGAGCGTTCATAAAGAATTGCAGCCTATGAGAGGAACTAACATTGGAGTTCATGGAGCACTGTCTCCCATGAGATGGACACCATGGTGGAGCAGGGGAAGAGTGTGAGGAGTCCTCCACCCCGAGGAGGAAGGAGCAGCAGAAACAATGTGTGAAGAATTGACCACAATCCCCATTCCCCGTCCCCCTGTGCCACTTGGCAAGAAGGAGGTAAAAAATTGCTGACTAAATTTAAGCTTGGGAAGAAGTCAGGGGTGGGCGGAAGCTGTTTTTATGACTTTGTTTTATCTCTCATTACCCTTCTGTGACTTCATTGGCAATAAATTAAACTAATTTCCTCAAGCCATGTCTGTTTTGTCCGTGATGGTAACTGGTGAATGATCTCCCTGCCCTCATCTTGACCCATGGGCCTTATATTGTATTTTCTCTCCCCTGACCTGCTGAGGAGTGAGAAAAACTTGAGGAAAATAGATACCAAAGTCAGTGAAGAAGGAGGGGGAGGCAGTGCTCCAGGGGCTGGAGCAAAGACTCCCCTGCAGCCCATGGAAAGCACCATGGCAACATAGATTGTTCCTCTGCAGCCCAGGAATGACCACAGTGGAGCAGCTGCCCACACGGCAGCCCATGGAGGATGCTATACTGCGGCAGCTGGATGTGCCCTGAAGGAGGCTGCAGCCCATGGAGAGGAGCCCATGCTGGAGCAGGTGTGCTGGCAGGAAAAGTGGTCCATGGGTGACCCATGCTGGAACAATCCGTTCCTGGATTGTAACCTATGAAAAATATTCATGCTAGAGCAGTTCTTGAATAACTGCAGTCCATGTTGGGCTGGGAAGAATGTGAAGAGAAAGGAACCACAGAGACAATGAGGACGCAGAGAGAAGACTAAAGGAGAAGTGTATCTTCATCTGTTTTGCACAACTCATTATAAATGGGATGAGTCTTAAGCCCATTTTTTTGGGTGTCAAAATTGTCAGCTCTAGAGCGAATCACTTCCTGGAACATTTCTGTAGCTTCTAATGGTAGCCAGCTTTGCCAGAAGAACCTGAGACCAGATTTACATAGTGCCTCTTACAGTGTGTTAGTGTCAGTGATCCACAGGCCACAAATCACAATTTTAGCTCTAAAAATAACACATTTCTAGCAAGCCATTGAAGCTATGCGGAGCTTATGGAGCCATAAATAATTTTTAGCAGAAAGGACCTCTAGATGTTATCTAATCTAACACCCTTCTCAAAGCAGATATAATCAAAACTGGTTGCTTGTGTCCAGTCAAGTCTTGAACACTTCCACGGAAAGAGATACTACAAACTCTCTGGGCAACCTCCTTCACTGTTTGGCCACCCTCATGGTAGATAAAAGTGTCCTGAGAAGTAATCAGAATTTCCCATGTTCCAATTTGTGTTCTTTCTCCTCATCCTAAGGCTCTGTGGACCTCTGACAAAAGTCTACCTCCAACTTTTCTACATCCTCTGATCAGGTAGTTTTAGGTGGCAATAAGCTACCTCTGAGCTTTCTCTTCTTCAGGTTGAACAGACCTGTTTCTCTCAGCCTGCCTGTGTACATCATATTCTCTGCCTCCCTGACTGTCTTGGCTTCCACTGGACTCACTCCACTATGCCAATATCTTCCTTGTACTGGGGAGCCTGCAATCAGACACAGTGCTCCATCAGCTATTCAGAAACTGGATTGATTCCACTGAAAGGTTCCTTCTGAAGAACATAACTAAGGCTTTACTTCAGACACTTGATAGGTGTAATCCACTTTAAAAATGCCATGTCTATAAAATGCTACATGTTGTTTCCACTCAGCCTTTCCTTGAAAAGATTACCTGGTCATGACTGTGAATGTTGGATCCTAACGGTGGGATAAGCATTTGTTCAGAAGCAGGAATATTGATCAAATCAGGCAAAGCAGGAGAAAAAAAAAATATTTTTTTTCTTTCCTACTGGTCTCAGATTTAATTTTCTAGTTTTCTGTGGTGGGAACCACTGGAAGTCCCACAAGTAAGTAAGTGTTCATAAGCCATGAAATAAATTTACATTATTATAGAAAAAAAAATGGACATCCTTATCGTAGTCCTTCCATTTCCCTTTTCCAATTTACTCAGTCTCTTTTCATGTGCAACCTGAGCCATTTTAAAGGTGAGCATTTTGTTCATTGTGAGTAGGTCTGGGGAAGGAGCCACGCCTCACTGCTCTTGATGCTCTTCAGAGGTTGTAATTGCCTGCCTGGGTGCTTAGAGATTTGGAATAGGGAGTCCTACCAAACACTTTCCCAGTACTAAACAAGCTAAGTTGGTCTGACCCAAATTGCCACTCAGCAATCTATCTTTTTAGCACCTTCATAAGGGATCTCTAATCTCTGACAGGAGATTGAATTAATTTACTGAAGTATGTGACCATACTTAACAACCTTTCTAACTCACGCACTTTCTGGTTTGGAGCCAAGATTTACATAATTATTTCTATTTTTGAGCTGTCAGAACTGACACATTTCCCAAATGCCTGCATTTAGCCATTTTTAGCTTACACTTGCCCTAACTGAAAAATAGTCCTTCATCTCTAGCTTCTTAAGTACTTGACGGACTTTTGTTCTTCTGGGAGTGCAAAATATAATTCTATCTAGATAGTCTAGCAGTCCACTGAGACCTTTAAATAACTGCTCTGATTATATCAAAAACACATCTAGGGTTCTTTAATGCTCTTTCTGATGTCAGGCAATTTCAAGAATTACAACAAATAGTACATAACATAATTTAGAACTATTTTTTTTCTAACCAAATTTGTCAGAAATTTTAAAAATCTTCACTGTCTGAAAACTACTAAGTGGATATTGGGGAGATTTATTTTGCTTTCTTTCCTCCTTATTTCTCATCCTTTCATTTTTTTTTCTATTTTTTTTTAGGTGCTACTTGGAGAGTGTAAGAAAGCATGCATACACATACAGACTTTGTCTAAATGCTTCAAAATGCTGTTATTCATAGAATAAATATAATTTAAAGGGTTTAATGCCAAGAGGGAACATATAGAATGTAATAGACTATGTATTAAAAAAAAAAAGTATACACAGGATAGTCCTTCTCAGCAGCCCAGTGAGGTGTCATACCAAAGGACACAGAGAAAAACTAGTGGGTGTCATTGGCAACTGCCAAAGGTCATGAAGTCACACTGATCAATACCTATAGTATTTCACATACTGACAGATTATGGCAGATCATGTGGATCCAGTACAGTTAGAGAGCATGAAGGATTACATATTTCCCTAGTATACTAATATATTTAGTGGTTGTCTGATGCTGCTTTACAAAAGAAAAAAAAAAAAAATACTGAAAAACTTGACATTTTTATTGCTTTCTTTTTGGATGAATTTTCTGCCTAATGCACCTTTCACAGTTTCACTCTACATTTAAGAACCTCTTCCACTGGTGGACTTTATTTCAAGAAATAAAAAAGCGAGTAATATCCAGTCTATAAGATGTCCTTCATCCTTCAATCCAAAAAGCATCATGTTTTTCCAGAAATCCTGTTCCTGTATCTCAGACTTCCTGTGACTGAATCATAAGTCAAACACAAGGAGGTTGAATTGAGATCCTACAGACAACTACAGATCAAATTTCTCAGTTTCTGAGTTAAATTTTGGAATCAATATTTTTTTAATGTACTTGACTCTATGAAATAATCTTACATTTGTCTATTGATGTATTTATATACAGCAATACATTTGGTTAGATACTATGTATAACATTTCTTTTCCTTTCATACTTCAGGAACAAAAATTCTAATGAGACGAATTACTCTGTAAAGCTCCTTTGCATGGGGGAATAGAGCCAGATGCCAGAAAGCACTGGGGGGGAAATTAACATTATAATGCTATGAGAGCATTTTAAATTGCTATACTCTCCCAGGGTAGAAAAAGGAATTTAACACTTTTTCTTCTCATTTTCGTACTTTCTCAGTCTGCAACTCTAGCTGTATAACTCTGTGGTAAGTTACACTCTATGTTTAAAAAAATAACAACAAAAAATCAGCAACAATCAAAACCCTCTGAACTGGGAGATAAATATGGTCTTTAGTCTTAGTGTTGGCTCTGCCTCTGCCATTGGCAGACAAAGTGGATAATGGGAAAGGCAAGTGATAGAGAAGTCCATAATAGAAAACAAAACCATGTCATTATAGAGGACATTGGCAGTACAGAGTTACACAAAAAAATTGGCAGTGTTCTTTCAGTTTCAACAAAGAATGAACATTCATGGATTGTATTACTAAATTGCTAAGTGCCTTCTAGCAAGTTAGTCCTTTATGCATCCATTTTGCCATCTGCAATGTTATGTAATTACCTCTAAGGATCGGGTTTTTTACTGATGTTTATGTAGCTAACATTCATAGAATATCTGAGGCCCTCAGCTGCTTCAAAACCTGAGTTTTTACTGAATTACAAGCTAAAACAGAGAGAGGGAAAGCATTCAACAATTACCTAATAAATAGGTTCTAAATAACATGGGATATTTGTCACTGCTTCTCATTTCTCATGATCTAAAGTTTTAAAATAATGGAAAGTTTATTAATCTATTCTGTCCACTTCACTGCTGGCTCAGTCTATTTATATACATATGCAAATATGTCAGATTTATAGGGGATTTGGTTCATTTGAGAAATATATATATATCATGGCTCTACGTTAAATTTTCTTTAAAGTGCATTTAATTTCTCTAGATTTTTTATGTCTCAGAAAGCTCCATTAGTGTCACAATAAAAGGTTTGTTTGGTATAAAGTATCTTCCCAGGAAGAGGATTGTTCTGACCCCTGAGTATTGATGCTAAGCTGCTCCAGCTTCTCTCAGTCTCTGCAGAAAGACATCCGTGCTGACTGATGGCCCTGTTGTGACCTTACCAACAGCCAGAAGACAACCCTATCTGAAATTAGAGTGCAGGCTATGTCACTGCTATGTCATTTTTGCACTGGAGTGCAAACGGTTACCAGGCAAGGTGGTAAAAGATAGTTCCATGAAGCTCTGGGACAGTTATCAAAACTCTAAATGTGAATATGGGTTCTCAAAGCATAGGTTTTTAAATTACCCTGTATTTTGAGAGGGGCCCACTCTACACTTTCCATGTAAATTAGGGAAAATCCCACACCACAAGGGGATAAAAGGACAGTAAAACATTGATTTCATGTGAGCCCTTCACTATCAAAGAACTGGACCAGGTGAGACATCACCTGAACCAAAGGTGGTGATCCTATACCCAGATGTCTTTCTCTCTCTCTTTTCCTCTCCACCTTTTTACCTTTACTTGTAATCAACGTAAGCCATGAATTCTGCATGCATGGCAGGTAATAGGTGCTTTTGTTAACCAAGTTACAGAAGTTTTGTTTACCTCACTGATAGTTGTTAAGCTCAATTACAGTTATGCCAGTTTGTTATCATATTAATTTCCCATCATATTAATAGTTGTTATTTTATTGATAGTTGTTAAGCTTAGTTATACAATAAATTCCTTTTTGTTTGCCCATGGACCAGTGCTGTGTACACCTCATTCCAACCAAAGGAATCAGTGGATTTGAGTCACCTGTCTCCCCCTCTGGCGAGAAATGGGGAGAAGAAAATAGAAGAAGACAAAGACTTAATCAGAGAAAAAAGTGCAAATGCAGTGCTAACAAAACTTACTTATATATGCTACCACTGGAAAATATACTACAAACAGCTATGCAGGGTTAACTGGCTTGGACCTGCTTTGCCTGTATATCTGTAGATATGAAACAAAAAGCAATCTCTAAACCCATTTTCTTGTCCCACCAGAACCTGATAAGCAACTATTTGGCCCACCTAGCAACCTCATCTTTCACTATATGTGTGGACCACCTACCCAAGTAACAGAACCGTGTCTATGACCAAGCTAGTAGCTACAACCCAGCAAAAATGCCCACTGTTAAGACAGCATGGCAGTAAAAGACAGACTGGGAGCATGAGAATATAGCCATGGTGTCAGTCAAGCTGTATAAAAGACATGTTGAGAGAAGTGGGGAAGGGTGAAGAGATACATGTACTAATTGTGGGACCAGGTTGAGTTCATAAAGGAAGCTGAGGGTATTTCAGAGGAGAATTAAAAAAAAAAAAAATCAGCAAAGAGGAAATGTGTTGGGACAGTATAAAACTGAAAACTATAATAAACCACTCAATCAGGGAATATGCTCCATATTGTCTTATGTTTGTACAGAAATATATCTATGGGGAGGGCAAACACTAAAGGCTACTAAAAGAGATACCTTCTGAATCTTCACTGGCACATTGGCCAGTGGTAAAAGAACTGCTTACCAGATTAACCATGTATTTCTTTTAGCTATCTCTATTTATTGTGTACAACACTGGGTTTTAAAACCCCACTGTGGCTTTGCTGGGTAATCTTGATGGCTCCTTGTGAATCTCCCCTTTGATTTTCACTTTTCTCTCTCTTATAGCTGCTCTTCAAAATCAACAGGAAGCATGTTGTCCTGACTTGTATGGAAGGTACACTTCAGTTCCCAGAAATTCTGTTTGCCTTCTATTAAACCCACAAGACATGTAATGATGCCAAGGTCTTATTTCCTACTAAGAAGAAGCCATTTCATTCCAGTGGCACATCTTCTATAGAAATATTGGAGTGTTTCACCTTTGCATATACCTAGGGATAGATTGTTGAACTGACAATTTCCTAATTTCTAATATAGCCAGAAATTTAACTAGAATAAGCTTATTTATTTATTTATTTATTTAACACCAAGCATTTTTTATTCTGTGAAGAGAAAATGGGAAAGATCTCACAGCCCATTAAACAAGCAGTTCAAGTCTTAAAGTGCTGCTCTGAGGCACTCAGGCTAGAGGAGCAGCGGGTTTAATTTGCACTGATATGTTAACAAAACTAAAGGTCTTGCAAAGTTTTTGTTTGGGATTCTTTGTGAAATCTCAGATAGGCAGCTCACCATAGGTTGTTGTGGAAGGTTTTTTTAGATACTTGTAAAATAACTTGAGGGAGCACAGTGCTGACTATTGTGCTTTTCCTGAAGCAATGTTGGCTTTGTTAACCTTTAGTCAATCTGGGAATTCATTTATTGCAAACTCCGCAACTCATATGCAAGCTGTTTGAGTTATAAACTGCTCAAACTATAAACAAGATATAATCTCAGATCACTGCTTTGATTTTACCTCCTGGCTGGATCTCAGCAACTGTAAAGAGTGGACCACTGAACACCAAAAAACAAAATTGATTTACAGTAGCTACGGACTTATTTCAGAACTTTACAGTTATATATTTTCAAATAGTTTATACAGATTTAAAAATTTGTTGGTAGTCTTTTCTGAATCAATAAATTATGCCATTTAATTTACATAGCTACATACATGCTGGTTTCGGTTGGAACTGTCCAGAAGACTTCAACATTTTTTTCCTGGATTTTTTTTTTTTTTTTTCTATCCTCAGTTAACACACTATGGTGACTCTAATTGTTAGAATATCTGGGAAAACTAAGCAACTGGAGACATGACCAGACTCTTTTTAGACAAATGTTTATCAGCTGTAATACATCAAAAGCTTTCAGGAAAAGCTTTTTATTCCAAGGAGGTAAGGCAGTAATGAAACAGCCAAAAAAATATTATAACCTTTCATGTATTAGTTTTACAGCCAGCATTCATACATATAAAGAACTGCAAAGTGTTAGGATTTGAGTTAGGACTTGAAAGCCTAAGTAGTAATGGCCTCACTATGATGCACAATTTGTACAGAAATCAAAAGGAGAGTAATCTGCTGTCAGCTGGCTGTCTTCTGTGCAATTGTAGGTAGAATGATTACATCTTAGCTATTATCAAATGCAGAATTAGGACCTTCTTGTACTGAATATATAAGTCCTCATAGCTTGAGCTCCAGAGTTAAGGTCAAGAATCGTGCGGCAATGTCCATGGTCCTTAGTCTGGACACATGAAAATGTGTACCATGCTTTGGCTAGTGGGTAAGGCAGACAGCTGGGAAGGGATTCACCTCAATAAATCAAACATAGGTACTCACTCCAGGGTGAACTTACACATTAACTAGGCTTTAGTGACAGCAGTAACTCCTTTGACTATCATAGCTTAGACATCCAGTTCAAAGTTTGACACATATTTGGGAATCTTTACCCACATCTGAATCCTAGTTTTGAACTCCAACAACAAAAGGCAGGATTAGGATAGAACTGAAGAAAGCAGAATCACTCCACTGCACTTGAAGAGAAAGTAGAAAAACAAGGCTATGGGGAAAGAAAATGAACAGTAGCAACATTCTGCAGTTTAATAAAAATTAAATGAAAAAACTCCATCTTGCCCCAAGGTGAGAATTTTGGTATCCACAGGCCACAATTCAGCCACTGTGTAGAAAACATTGCAATTATGCATTCAGCAAAACATAGTAAGAGCATTCCAGATGGTAGAGAAAAAATGGTCTTAGTCATGCCCCAAGAAATTATAAAGCTTGTAATAATCATACAGCAACTAGGAAATGAAAAATGCACTATCTGGGAAACCAGAAAACTGCGGGTCCCAGTGATAAACTCACATGATTAGTCAGTGTTGCTACCTCTGAATACAGAAAATCAGCCTGTTACAGGATTTTACCATACTAAAGACAAGCTGTTATAGAATTCTGATAATCACCTTAGATTTCCAACACTGCACTTGTTCTCTGTATTGAAGAGAATTGCACAAATTAAGTCACACCTGTTTACTATGTAACTACACATACACATGCACAGCCTAGTGACCTACACTGTTTCCCTCCCTATAGGAGTCTGTAGTGTTTGCAACAGAAGGCATGGGGGTTACACAGGAACAGTTTAAAAGGCAGGTGACTTCAACCTGCACTAAATTTGTCATGAAGACTGGTTCTCACCATGGCCTGAGAGCTCCAGAAGTGTGGCCATCAGTCTCATCTAAAACTGACCCAAAAGCATCCCACAGCAGAGTTGTGGTTCAGATCTTCACATTCAACAGCAACTAGTTCCAATGGTCTGATCCTCATCTGGCCTGAAGAGGTACTGAATTGAATGGTGTTGTGTTGATTTAAAACAGATGTTTCTTGTCAATTAAACATTTTACATAAAAGGTAACATAATAATCACCAAAATCTGTAAAGTTGCTATTAAATATGTTTTTAAAACATTTTATACATGTTAATAGATGAAAAAAGATCATGACAAAAATTTTAAATTATTATTCTTTTTTCTTTTTGGTTTTTTTTTTTTTTGGTTGTTTGGTTTTTTTTTTTTTGCATAGCACAGCATGCTGCTGATATGCTATCTGTATTCAGGATAATTTTAACTTGGCTATGTGACAATTTCAGTACACAATATGCTCATGCTTTGCACAAATGACTATATAATGTTTCATTAAGGACTGTAAATACCCATCAACCTAATCACAGAAATGCTGTTTCAGTGATTTTAGGGCCATTTAATCTAGGCTATGATGACAGGGATGAATAGCTTTATTTTATTAACAGTTGCCATTGCAATTACAGTGAGAAAAATATTTTTGTGGAAAAATTAAGCAGTCTTTCTTTTTGCCCTGATGCATTTCAGGAATACAAGTATCCTTCTATAAAGAGTCCTTGCAACTGTCATTGGAATGCTTTCTTTCAGATAGGTTTCTATACTGACTTTCTAATCTGCTCCAGAAAACATGATCAGCTCCAACCATGTCATGATATTTTTCACCTCGTTTGCATTTCTTCTTGCCTTTGCTATGATCACCAAATTCCCTTCCCAAGACTATTCTCTGTCGTGGGATTAGTTCATTGTGACATTACTAGTCAAAGAAAAACCTAGCTAGTTCCTAATCATCTCTGAAGAATGGACCAATTGAGGCTGCAAATAGGTTAATTATTTTGACACCTAAAATTTCCTGTAGCCACTAGAAAAGCTGTCGTTTCAATCAACTATATCACTCATACGAAACCTCAAACCAAACTCATTGCTAATCATAAAAATATCTGCAGGAAAAAGACTGAAGAAGGAAAAATCAAATTTTGATTTTGGGAAAAAACAAACAAACAAACAAACAAAAAACCCACCTGACTTGGAATAACTTCAGGAGACAACATCCTCCACAGATTAGAACATGTGTGTGGACAGCAGAAAAGTGAACAGAGGAGGGTACATTATTAAAGGTGTTCAGGCATCCATGGACATCTTCTGTCATGCTTTCTGCACACATGGTCCTTACTTAGGCTTTTAAAGATTTTTCTTATCATTTCCAAATAATTATGTATTTAGGTCTGAATTTCAGTCCTATAGCAATTCTAAAATGGTGACAAAATATGTTTTGAGAGATTCAATTTGAAAATTAGGAGAAAAGAATCATTATCTGGGTGCAGTAGCACCTGAACAGGCCTTCTAGAGAGGTATGTCCTTGGAAGCTCTCACAACTTGCCAAGACAAACCTATGACTGACCAGCCTGCTGTTGGTGATAATCTTACTTAGAATGGCAGTCTGCATTTAACATCTTTGTTGGTGACATGGACAGTGGGATCAAATGCAACCTCAGCAAACTTGCTGACAACACCAGTCTATGTGGTGTGGTCAACAGCTGGAGGGAAGGGATATCATCCAGGGGAGCCTCGACAAGCTCAAGACATGGGCCTATGCAAGCCTCACCCCAAGGCCAAGTGCAAGGTCCTGCACGTGGGTCTGGGCAATCCCAGGCACAAATAGAGACTGGGCAACGAGTGGATTGAAAGCAGCCCTGTGAAGAGTTCTTGGTGGCGTTGGTGGATAAAAAAACTGAATATGAGTCAGCAATGTTCACTAGCAGCCCAGAAAGTCAATCACATCCTGGGCTGTGTTAAAAGAACTGTGACCATCTGATTGCAGGAGATTCTCCTGCTCTACTCCACCATTGTGAAAACCCACCTGAAGTACTGTGTTCAGCTCAGAGACCCCTGGCACAAGAAATAAACCTGCTCAAGTGGGTCCAGAGGAGCACTGTGAAGATAACAAGGGATCTGGAACATCTCGTCTGTGAGGACAGGCTGAGAGAGTTGGAGCTGTTTAGCCTGGAGAAGAAAAGGCTCCAGAGAGACTTTATAGAGGCCTTCCAGTACTTAAAGGGGGCCTACAGGAAAGATGGGGAGGGACCCTTTATTAGAGACTCTAGTGATAGAATGAGGGGTAATGGTTTTAAACTGAAAGAGAGTAGACTTAGATTAGATATTAGGAAGAAGGTGTCTGTTCCCATGGTGGAGGTTGGAACTACATCGTCTTTAAGATCCCTTCCAACTCAAACCACCCCATGATCCTAAGATTCTTTGTTATCTGGAAGTTCCTTGGAACCTATCTTTCTATGATTCCATGCCTGGAGTCTTTTCTTCATAATATGTATACATATTTAGTAAGACAAATTCAAGTCGTTTTCAAAAACATCACTTAGCATCTGATGCAGCTTTTCTGTTTTAACAGAACTGTGGCATTGAACTTGGTAACAAAGTATAGAGCTTTCAATAATTTCAGCAATAATCATAATTATTAAAAAGTCGAGTTGGAAGAAACCTTGTGCAACTATCCAACTGTTAATTGCCCATCCATTAGGGATGCTATATACCTATAACACTCATGACGTATTTTTTCCTAATCTTATCTCCTTTATATCTCCTTTAATTTCAATTCTTCGTCAAAAACAAAAGAGCTTGGTGTTTTATATGCTTTCTTTGCAGAAGAGGGAATAAGCTGCCTGATGAAGGCTTTAGATCCAATGACATAGCACCATGTAGAATAAACTTCTTCAGCATAATTTCAAAAAGTATTTCCTTGATTTAACACCCACGGAATTCATGAGAAGTTTTTTATGTTGATTTCAGTAGATAACGGATGCAGTCATGAATGTCTTCAACATATGCACAGCTCCAGTTACCTTAGTTTGATACCAGTTATGTGTTGGTTTAGACATTCAAAGTGCTTTTTAAATAATTACTCTATGAAACTACAGATTTTAATGTCCACACAGAATGTTAAATGTGAACTTCAGAGTGGCTAGAAATATAGGGATTATGAAAGTTTCTGAAATTAAAGTGTGACCTAAATATACAATATTGGGAATTTATCCTTTAAAAAGGACAAGCTTAAAGATTTGTGACCACAAGTGGTACTACTGATGACTTTGGCTGCATTTTTAATATAGATAAATCTGTATATGGCAGTGTAATCAAAGTAAAGGAATACAGCATATTGATCTTACTTTGGAAGAGCTAATGGAGACAAGTAATGCTGAGACTGAAAATGTCCCAAGAAGTAGTGGGGCAACTCTGTATCATGTTAACAAGAAAACCCATCAACAATCACACATCTTGGGTACATCAGTGAAATGTTCATACACATTGAATGAAATCTCTTGGGAGGGTAATAAATCCTACACAACAAATTATATACTAACAGGTTCTTAGGGGAATTGAAATAAATCCTCACAACCGCTTAGTTGGTAATCTCCAGATCAGATTCCCATTCTTCTTTAGAGGGAAATAATATATTGCTTCTTATACTCTCTGCCAGCCAAATGCTATATATCAGATATGCATGTAGTTGAATTATTGATCCTGAGCCAAAGCAAAACCAAAGGAAAGTTTAGTAAATTCACTATACATATATATATTTAAATAAAAAAAAAAAAAAGTAAACCATCAAAATAGGAAAAAGGATACAACCCTTGCCACTTATTTTTATTCCTACGGGGTGAAGAATAAAAGCTAAGAGCTTAATTATTCTACGTCATCAGCAAGAACAGGAACTGAAGGATGCAGGAAAGATTGTTGCAGTTATGGACCATTTAATATTGTATGCAAATGTGTTTAACAAATAATTCCTTGAAAAGCAAGAGGAGACTCCTATTAACTGGCTGCAATATAAGCTGGCAAACAATAACGGGAGAGAAGGGTAGAGTTCACTCTTGAAGGCAAGCTCAAAAAGTAAAAAAGGTGTATGCAAAAATGATTTTTGGCTGCATAAAGCTCGTTAGCTCATTCAGAGGGAAAAGTTTCCCTGTCAAAGGTATTGCAGCAGCTATCCAACAAAAACTGGATGTTCTAAACTACCCTTCTGCTGTGCTGTACACATCATACAAACATGAAGTACAAGTTCTAGACATGACTTGACTAATTGGCTAGTTTGGCATACTAGCTTACAGATTTAGGTCAGGTTCTTGCCAGTGTCATCCCCTGGGTAAAGATAACAGAGGCAAATCTGGTGAAGTTATATTCACCCTCACCATGAAAGTCACCCTTTGATTTATTTCAGATTTTATCTTTGGCTTCGCCTAATGGTCTGAAAGCTTCTGTAAAGAGAGTGCTTCTGTGCAGTGTTCTTTAGTGACAGCCCTGGACTAGTGGTAAGGAGCAGAAGTATTGTTGTCCTTAGGTTGGTTTTATGTTGCACAGAGGGTACTCTCCAAGGGCCAGTTAAGCCTGTTCTTAGACTTCAGAATGGAATAAAAACATCTTAGAGTTACTGAAAAATGCAGCCAAAGTATGCAGAAAAAAAAAAAAAAAAAAAAAAAAAAAAAAAAAGTGTTGAAATTCGTATTTTGAAATTAAGAATATAGCAGCTTTTAGAAGCAAACAGCTATTTCTCCATTCCCCAGCAAAACTGCTGTCAGTGTGTCTGCCCCTGCAGGGTTAACTGGACACTAACCAAGTTGTTGTAGTAACAGAGTTTGTGCTTGGGAAAGGAGAGCACACGTCTTTGACCCATCACTGTACAAAGTTTTTCACTTTAGAGGAAACTGCTGATCTGTTTTCATTTAAAGAATTATGGTGGAAATAAAGGACTTGCCTCCAGCAGAAAAGAATTAAGAAATGGATTTCAAAGGGAATATAAAAGGTTCTGTGTGAGTGAGGGAACCCTCTGTGATCTCTTAGCAGTTTGCTTACTAACAATAAGGGAAGTTTCTAAAAATGCTGAAGGATAAAATGAAAGTAGGATAATCCCCTAACTGAACTATAGGATAAAAGAAAAAGATAGAAAGACAGAAAGAAAGACAAGAGTGTGAATCATAGTCCTTCAGGAAATTCAGGATCAAAACACAGCTCAAACGGTGCATATTTTAGGTTCTCCAGACAGGAGCTGAGCAAAGCCACAAAATTTGCAAACTTCTGAATTCGAAAAGGACTTTGGGCTTTGGATTTAATCTAGCAAACAGAATCAGGAGCTATACAGCAAAGAGGGGCAAAAATTATTCTGACTACAGGAGAAATTTTGCTCTAGGATTTTAATAATACCCAACTAATTTTTGTATGCTTTCCAGGAAGGTGATTTAAGTTTCAACATGGTGGGAAGGAAAGTTTTGTGGAACTCTTATGAGGCTGAATATTGCAAGATTCCTTGTCAACAAAGATTTTTTTAGAAAATATAGAAACAACAATGAAAAGAATGCTAGGCAATAGAAAGCCTGTTTCCGTAACTGAAAATAAACAGAAATATTTTTGTCACCAGCAGCCTTTAGAGGGACAGGCGATTCAGGAGGAAGAAAATTTTCAAACTTGGCTCAGTGGGTAATGGAAAGAGCAAATGCTGCTTTAGATCCTTGATTGTGGTACAGGATTCCTCTAGGTCATTTTGGTCTGGCTAACAGTATTCATAGCTTCAGGTTAACTAAAAGATGTCAGGGGTGTTGGTGATGTCCAGATGTTTATTTAGCAAGCCAAGAAGATCTGCTTTCTCAGCTGTCACCCATTACTTTAACCCCACTAGTCCTAAAAACTGCACTGAGGGAATCTGATAGAGACAGAATTGGCTTTCTGCAGTTGTAAAAACATGGTTGTCATCATGGTGACTCTCAGAAGTCCAGTAAAAGATGATTTACTCCTATTTGTAATGTCTGCAGCTACTGTTTCCAATGAGCAGAGAAAGGGTGACAAGTTAGTCTATTTAAGTCCCTTCCTCTGCCTTTGTAATTCTACTAGCCTTCGAGAAACCCACAGTAAAAATAATTCAGAAATAGTTTTCATTTGGATAGTTTACTTGAGGCTCTGGAGAGCTTTGTGTGCTCTAATTTCTCTAATGTATTCATTCCTTACTTTCTAGCTTTTTCAAAAATTTATTCGCATCAGCCTTCAAACCAGCCTTATGAACAATTATTGCAGGATTATTTCAGCTGAGAGAACTTAAAGTACTCCTCTGTGGGCCTTAACTTTGAAGACATACAGCTCTCAGAGATTAATACATTTTAGAAAATCAAATTTTCTTTTTTTTTCCCCCCTCTCCTTAGATAGTCATAATACACAAATGATAGCACTAACTGTCTTTTCATCCAGGTAAAATTTAAGATTTAGAATCATTCAGTTAGTGGGATATGTAGTCATAAACCACACCTGTATCTATCATGAAGTTTCATATTACTCTTTAAAATGTTCTAGAATAATTCTAGGCCTTTTAGACCAAGAAATTTGGGGGTAGGAGAGAGGGTTGTTGAATTTATGGTTGGGGGCTGTAGATAAGTTGGCCAGTGTGCACATCTTGTGTGCTAATTGTGTGTTATCTACACATGGGTAACTGAATTGTGCTCCTGTTCACTTATAAGTCATAATCATCTGTTCATCTCCTGCCTCCTTAATTTCCATTCCTTGCAATCACTAATGAATCATGTTCAAACTCCTTCAGTGTCTCACCCTGACACTTTCCTTAATCAAAAGAGAGATAGATGACAGATAACCTGAATGCACATTAAGTCTTCGCCATGGCTTAACCCTGGCCAGCACCACCCAGCAGCTCACTCACTCCCTCCACAGTGGGATGGGGGGAAGAATTGGAAGGGTAAAAATGAGAAAGCTCCATGGGTTGAGATAAAGACAGTTTAATAGGTAAAGAAAAAGCCACGCATGCAAGCAAAGCAAAACAAGGAATTCATTCACCAGTTCCCATTGGCAGGCAGGTGTCTGGCCATCTCCAGGAAAGCTGGGCTCCATCATACATAACTGTTACTTACATTTGTCTTCCCAAACGTCATCCCTCAGAACATGCCCTCTTCCTCCATCTTCCCCTGCTTTTATTGCTGAGCATGACATTATATAGTACGAGACGTCCCTCTGGACAGTTGGGGTCAGCTGTCCCTGTTGTGTCTCCTCCCAACCTCTTGTGCACCCCCAGCCTACTTGCTGCTGGGGTGGTGTGAGGAGCAGAGAAGGCCTTGACTCTGTAGACACACTGCTCAGCAATAACTAAAATATCAGTATGTTATTAACACTGTTTTCATCACAAATCCAAAATGTAGCCACATATAAGCTACTATGAAGAATTCTAACTGTATCCTTGACAAGACCAGTACACTCTTCCAAACAGGTCTCTGATGCAACAGAGTTCAGTTGTGATAACAGCAACACAATGACACTGAAAATATTATGCATTTTAACAAATGAGTCTCCACCAGGGCTCACAGAAGAGCTGGAAAAAAAAAAAAAAAAAATCCTGAAGATCTAATCTCTACCCTCAGAATTAGATGAGAGTAGCAAAATAATACTAAAAAAATTGCCTTACCAGTCTTTACATTGCTGCTGTGACTTAGTCACTTCAAAGCAGAGCTGAAAATAAGTCTCAAGATTTCTTGTTGGAAAAAATAACACTGATGAGACTAAATACATGACTATTCAGCAACAATTTGTTATGGTCTGCCCTCTAATGGCTACAAGCCTGAAATGGGCAGTAGGCAGTAAAATCATGACTGCAAGCTTCTAAAGTTGTAGAATTAAAGTTGTAGAAGTAAAGTTGTGGAAGTACCCCTTGGGCATTCCAGTTCAGGTACCCAACAGCAGCAGCCATGGAATAGCTGGACTCCAAACAGAGAAAAAAAAATGCTGCTATAAGACTAGATGACTTGCAACCTAAAGCACTGGGTTACAGACTACAGCAGTTTAAAATACGGCATCTTTTTCTTAAGAAAAATAAAAGACTTGCATACGCTTAGTTCAATAGTATCACTGTTGCCTGGGCAGAATTTTGTGCCTTTTAGCAAACTGCATGTTCTTTGATCCAGTTCTACATTTAAATAGTCTAGCTGAGTGAGTGAAACCCTTTCAAGGTCTCTGAGTGTATCTGACCACAGTCTGAAGGACCTCTTGTCAGATACAAGGCTCTTCTTAGTTGTGAGAGGAGCTCAAACAGCCTCAGGCTGCCCCAAAACTGGAACGCATGTACAAAAAGCTGTCTTATCATCACCTTTTGCCCTCTTTAACTCATCCCCTGAAGAAAGAAATGTTTAACTACAGAAAGAATCTAACCTAACATACGGTCCTTTTTGATGTATCTTATGAACCTAGAGGCAATGCTAGAAGGAAAGCTTATGCTATCTGAGAAAAGCCTATAAAAAAATACCTATATCCATGAGCTAACTGCTTTAAATTATTATTTCTTAGTTTAGGAAACAAAAGACAGAAAATGGTCATCTAGATGAGTATCAGTGAACCGATACATTTCCTGTCAGTGGCTTTATCAGCAAAAAAATAGTGAATGTCTGCAGAAGCTAAAAAATCCCCTCAAAAAACCAAGAGGAAACACATAGCTATAAGGAAGATTTTTCTACTTGACTGGACAAGGTAAGGAGAACAAGTGTTAGCAGCTTAAGAAACCCAGACTTCCCTGCTTACTGTCAAGGCAAACACAGTATGACAAGAGGGGTGACAGTTTTCCTTCCAAACAGAGAATTCAGAGGATATGAACTACACTGTAGACAATGCATAGACTAAAGAAATGACATATAAAGAACTTAAAGAAAAGAAGGTATAGGTATAACTGTTTGCACTTTGCTAAAAGCAGATGCATTTCCAGGAGCCTTAATTACAATTAAAATATTTTAAGTTTGTTGCTTATTGGTATTTCTATTCACTACAGTGTTTTCACAATTCCTGTACAACCTGCTCTAAGTGAACCTGCTTTGGCAGGGGCATTGGACTAGATGATCTCCAGAGGTTCCTTCCAACCCCTACCAGTCTGTGTTTCTGTGTGATTCTGTAAATCACATTATAACAAATTGACCTATGTGCTATTGAAATTCAGACTCATGCCAGAAGAGGTTATTACCATCATTTGATATGATATCACATGATACTTACACACAAATATATGCATATCTACACAAACATACATGTAGCATTTTACTCTGAAATTAATAAAAATGCACTAACAGTGACAACTGTCATGACTGTGTAATCAAAAGGAAACCCTAGCACAAAAATAAAAATGGGTTGTTGAACTCTAGAGGACTTAATCTTCTTGTTGGTCATGACATTTTAAGCTGGTATCTACTCCTGTCTTGGTTTGCATCAGACTAGAAGGGTAGTATCTTTGTGGAAGAAAATTAAACAGGAGTCATTTCACACCATACAAACTGTCAAAGGATACTGGAAAGAAACCCTGAAATTTAGAAGTCATCTTAAAGGCAATCTTGCTTTTTTTTTTTTTTTTTTTAGGGGGGGGAGGAGGGTGGTTGTTTGTTTTTTGCAGCAAGTACTGTGGCAAATTACAAGTACTGGAAACTTCTGAGATCAGGAAAATTTTAAGGTAAGTGGAAGGGTGTTGTGGTGAGCAGAGCCCGTTGTCTGGGCGCCCCAGAACAT
>NW_008619533.1:35173-35410 GCF_000691845.1 Merops nubicus | reverse complement strand
AAGAGCAACCCCTCCTGTGCAACCCCCAGCTCTCTTGTGCGCCCCACAGCCGGGCCTCGACCCGCTCCCGCCTGCTGGGGGGTGAGGTTTTTAAGGCCAGGGTGTCCCAGTGGGTGACAACAGGGTTCGAGGGATGCCCCCCGGGGTGGGAGGATGCACCTGGGTCACAACAGCCCCACGCAGCACTACAGGCTGGGGGTAGAGTGGCTGGGAACAGTCCACCGGGCGAGGGGGTGG
>NW_008619533.1:5128-35080 GCF_000691845.1 Merops nubicus | reverse complement strand
GGGCAGGGATCAGCCCCCTGAACTCAGCACTGGGGAGGCCACTCCTTGAATCCTGGGGTCAGTTTTGGGGCCCCCACTCCAAGAGGGACCTTGAGGGGCTGGAGCATGGCCAGAGAAAGGCAACAAAACTGGGGAAGGGTCTAGAGCCCAAGTGTGGGGAGGAGCAGCTGAGGGACCTGGAGGTGCTGAGCCTGGAGCAAAGGAGGCTCAGGGGAGACCTTCTGGCTCTCCACAGCTCCTGACAGGAGGCTGGAGCCAGGTGGGGGTCAGGCTCTTCTCCCAAGGAACAAGTGATAGAACAAGAGGAAACGGCCTCAAGTTACACCAGGAGAGGTTTAGGCTGGACCTGAGGAAAAATTACTTGCCGTTGTGGGTTGTCCAGGGCTGCTGTGCCAGGCTGCCCAGGGCAGTCCCCATCCCTGGAGGGGTTTCCAAGCTGTGGAGATGTGGTGCTGAGGGACACAGGTCAGTGGGGACCTGGCAGTGCTGAGGGAATGGTTGGAGTGGATGATCATAAAGGTCCTTCCCCCCACCCTGGTATCACTCACTGCCCACTGGGAGGGGCTGGGTTAAAGTGCAAATAATTAATCATAAAAATGGAGGGAGCTCCAGAGGCCCATGGGCCTGTTTCCTGTTGGAGGCCAGGCTGAGAGAGTTGGGGTTGTTCAGCCTGGAGAAGAGAAGGCTCTGGGGAGATCTTATTGTAGCTTTCAGTACTGATAGGGGGCCCAGAGGGAAGATGGGGGAGGACTCTATCAGGGATTGCCATGATAGGATGAGCGGTGATAGCTTAAAACTGAAAGGGGGAGATTTAGATTAGGTATTGGGAAGAAATTCTTCACTCTAAGGATGGTGAGAGACTGGCACAGGTTGCCCAGGGAAGTTGTGGACACCCCATCCCTACAGGTGTCCAAGGCCGACTTCAACTGGGCTTTGAGCAGGCTGCTCTAGTGAGAGGTGTTCCTGCCCATGGCAGGGGTTTGGAACTGGATGATCTTTAAGGTTCCTTCCAACCCAGAAGTGATCCCCTTCTGTGATCACTGATGCCAGACTGGACTGGGCTTTGTTTAGACAAGCCTTGAAATCCTCCAGGTGTAGAGAGTTCCTGACACACCCTTTGTTTCCTGAACACCAGGCCAAATAGCCCTGGCCTTAATCTGCCCCTCCTTACATCAAATGACCACATCTTCTAAACATCAGCTCAGGAACTCAGCTCCACGAGGTATTTTGGACCCACCAGTATGTTGGCTGGGTGTCCATCACCCCCATTGGATGCTCCCATCTCCCTGTGGCTCTTCCAGAAAACAAGATGCCAGAAAACATTAAGGTAGGACCCTGCGCTTCTGCCCCATTTGCTGTAAGCATCCTTGGAGCTAAATGAGACCCAAAAATTTCAGTGCACCCTGGGGCTGCAGCCCAAGTAAGATCAAGGCAGCCCATAAACCAATGAGTTGAACGAAACAGCAGCAACACAGTAGGAAATGGCAGAAGGGTGAAAAAATTATTAAGGAAGTTTCGTTAATATGTCCTCTATCATAAAAGCAATTGTTTAAACGGCTTTTCTGGTGCTCTGAGCAGTAAATAGTCTAAAAAGTGCGTGGAGCAAATCTCATCTTCCTCCTTCATTTATTGCCTTGTAAATGGAAAAATTATGGTAGGAATAAAAATCCTCAGTGCCTGGAGCAGCTGGTTTGTCTGCAGCCCTTTTCCCGTGGTGGGTCCTGCCTGGCACTGCAGGATGGCAGCTCCAAGCCACGTGTCCTCTCAGACCCTGGGCCCTACTGGTGCCACCAAGCCTGCTCCAAGGGACCTGTGGAGTGAGAGGTGGACCCTGTGCAGGACCTGGCTCTGAACTGGTGCTGGTAGGAGCAGTGAAGCATGGGAGAGAGTAGTTTATAGCACACTTGGGTTTCCCTGCAACCCTAAATGGACAGAGTGTGTTTTGATGGGGCTTGGCCATGCTGCACATCCAGGCAGGAATGGCCAGGGTGTCCAACCCATCTGCCAACCCACCAGGGTACTATGTCCAGCTCTGGAGTCCTCAGCACAGCAGAGCCAGGGACCTGCTGGAGCGGGGCCAGAGGAGCCCCAGCAATGCCCCGAGGGGGGAACCCCTCTGCTGGGAGCCCAGCAGGAGAGAGTTGGGCTGGGGCAGCCTGAGAGGAGAAGGCTCCAGCTGGGGAGACCTTCTGGGGATCTGCCAGGTCTTCAAGAGGTCCTATAAGAAAAATGTGGACAGTCTTTTTAGAAGGACCTGTTGGGACAGGACAAGGGGTGATGGTTTGAAACTAAAAATGGGAGATTTAGACTAGAGAGAAGGAAGAAAATTTTTACATTGAAGGTGGTGAGCCCCTGGCCCTGGTTGCTCAGAGAGGTGGTTGATGCCCCATCCCTGGAAGTGTTCAAGGCCAGACATTGTGCAACCTGCTCTAGTGGGAAGTGTCCCTGCCCATGTCACAGGGGTTGAACTAGATAATCTTTAAGGTCCTTTCTCACCCAAGCCAGTCTATGATTATACAACTCCATGAACTCAACCAGGTCTCCTTTGGCCAGGCTGTCAGCTAGGTCTCCTTGCAAAGCCTCCAGCAGAGCCCCCCCTCCCGGGCACTCCTCCAGGGTATTGGTTGGCGAGGGCTGGTTTTAGGTTGCTGTTGTGGAGCCCTCTTCTGGCACTGGTATGGTCTTTGTACATACAGATAAGGCAGGTGCCTGTGGTTTGAGGTGACCCAAATCATGTCATATAACCTGTCCTGGATGGGAGGGCTCTGGAGCTGCCCAGTTCAAGATGAGCAGCAGAAGAGGCTGCAAGCATGTGTGATTTGAGCAGGTTTTATTGCTGCTTTGTAATCGGGTTAATTAAAACAAATGTCATAACACCAACACCACCACAACAGGGCTTCCAATAAAACCACCCCCTCCAGACCTCCCCTGCCAAACTTTCCCAGGCACAGGGGTGCTGAGAGCTGATAGGTTGGAGCTGGGAAACAGTTAGTGAATGTGTACTCAGATCCATTTGGGACTGGGCTGGAGCAGCCTCCACCTGTTTTGGAGTCTAGTAACACTTCCTCTTTGTGTCTCATTGCCCACCCCCTGAGCCTTCCCCATCCCTCTGCTTTCCTCATCCTCCAGCCTGCCCTCAAACCTCTCCCTCCCATCTCTGCCCTCGGGTGCTGACCCTGCAGCCCTGCTATTCTCACTTGGTCAACTTTCCCCCTGTAATTATTTAACATGATTATTGATGCTCCCCTGGACACAGCCTCTTTGTGCAGTGATTTATGGAGTGCTTCCTCTGCCACAGCTCTCCTCTCCCCTCACAGGGACGTGGGGCTGTGGTCAGGAGATGCTGCTTTTGCCCAGGTGCTGAGCCCACAGTCAGTGCCTGCAACTGCTAAAGTCACCTACTTTGAGCTCAGGAGGTGTCTGGGGTGCTGCAGAGACACTCAGGAGCATTTAGGGGGTCCAATGCTGCTTTCAGCCAAGGGTGGTCTATGCTGGGGCTGCAAGGGAGCAGCTATGGGGGTGCTCCTGCAGGGTCTGGCCCCGGTGTGGTTCCACACAGCTTGGCCCTCGCTGTGCCTGGCGTTGCCTCCGCCCAAGGAGGTGCTGGAGTGGGATGGAGAAAGGGTGGCTGCGGCTGCCCAAAGCTGCAGGAGGATGCTGGGAGCCAGAGGAGCTGCTGGGCTCTGGGCTCTGCCTCCTCTACAACGTAGGAGGGAGCAGGCTGGTGGTTGCATCTGGGACCATGTCTGCCCTGCCTGTCGAGGGACCATCCTGCTCCGTGCCCCGTCCCCAGGGCTGTTCACTTGGCTGTAGGTTCTCCCTCAGCCTCCCAGTTAACAAGCCACTTCTCCCCAGACTGATGAAAGGATAAAAGCACTGTGTTGTCCTTCTGAATTACTCCCCCAGGAAGTGAATAAACCATCTCTAACTCCCCCAAAGGGTGTGCTTTCCTGGGGGAATCTTTCGCTAGCACTTTGCAGAATGGTTTTATTGCCCCTCTGCAGGCACTGGGTGGGGAAAGGCTTTATTGTAAAGTGCTTTAACTGCTTCGTTTGGGTCTTTGTCAGTTGTGTTTCCTTTCAAATATACGTTTTTGGCTTTCATTTCCCAGGGCTCCCTCTTATCTGCCTTTGGAGATAGACCTTGTTAAAAAAAAAAAAATCAAACCCCAGAGCACTCTCCCTGGGATGCCTTCAAGAGAAAGGCCCCTGCCCCATTTCAAACCTCTTTTGAGAAAAATAGATCCTAACTCCATACCCCCCAGCCTACAGGAAAGCCTTTGAAGTAAATTAAACCAAATTAGTGTCTATGATCTAGATGAGCAGCAGAGCTCCCCGCTGGGTCCCTGGCCTGGCCCTTTGCCTAATCTTTAACCCCTCTCCCCGGCTCCACGCTTGCCTCTAATTGACCATGAAGCAGCTTGGGGGGGTTTGGAGCCCAGCCCATCTGCCCTCACCCAGGGCAGGATTTCCTTCTGCCCACACTGAGGGGCTGGAAAGTGTTTAATAGACCTGGGAGGAAGCTGAGATAATGAATTGTTTTCCATTTCACTTTTCTTGGGTTCAGCATCTATTTTTTTTCCCCCTTCTTTCTTATTCCCCCTTAATGAGGGAGCCCCTGAGCCCAGGGGTGCCCTAGCCTTGTCCCAGTGCCCCTGGCTGTGCTGGTGGAGCTGGAGCTGCACATGACCCCTTGGCAGCTGAGGAGCAGGTGGAGCAGGAGGTTCCCTGGCAGTTGTTAAAGCTCTGCAGGGGGGTGGGGGGTGTTCCCAACGCCCCCCCCCAGCCCTTTGTGTGCCTGACCGGGACGGCAGGAGCCAACTGACTTTGGTTGCGGATTGGGATGAGGGTGTTGCTGTTTAACTTGGTAAAAAAAAGCAGTGGGGTTTTTTATTGTGTGTGTGAGGAGGTAATAAATGAGTGTTGGGGGGGGGATCTGAGCCCCCTTTGGCCCCTGTGTCATGCTGGGCAAGCAGCACGTGGCCTTGCAGGCTGGGCAGGCTCGCAGCAAGGCAGCTGAGATACCCGTGTCAAGGGGTAATTACACGTGCAAATTCTATGGGAAAGCTTTGCATATGCAAATAACCCACCGGTGGCAGGAGGTAACCCCCCATCTGAGGTATCAGCTGAAGAGGCCCATCCATGCTTTGGTGCTTTACCTGGGGGAGTCCTGCTGTGGGCTGGCTCCTGCCCTGATGGGGAGCCCTACCTGGACTCCAGGTGCTGCTCCTAAAATGCACAGACCTCCTGGAGGTCCTGGGCCACATCCCCCAGCCCTGGCTGCATGTCTTGGGTGCTAGGATGAGCTTTGGGTGAGCACTGAGCCCTGGGGGCCTGCTAGGTGTGGTTTGTTAGCTGTTTCTCCAGGGAGGTTTGGTGTCCTTTGAAGGCTGGTTGCAGGACTGGTCCCTCCCAGGATGGAGCAAACCCCAGGGCTGAGCTCTGCCTGCATGCTCCTGGCAGGTTTAGCTCATGGTCCTTTGGGCAGGATCTGTCCCAGAGAGGAGTTTGCATTAGATGCTTCCTACACCTCTCCCTAAATCCTGTTTGAATGCCCTTGAGCCACTGACAACATCTTGGGGCTCACCAGAGAAACCTACAGTGAAGTCACTCACCCCTTGTCATGAGAGGTTTCAGGGCAAACCCTGGGGACCTGCTTGGGCCAACTGTCACTGTGCTGAGATGTCTTCATGCAGTGGCAATGGGCTCCAAAGAGCTTTGAGCTCAGAGGGTGGCTCCAGCTGCATTTCTTCTGGCAGAGAGTGATCAGAAGCATCTGCATGTGGCCAGTGAAGGGATGGGAACACAAGCATGAAATTTTCTTTTTAAATAGAAAAAACCCCAAAGGGTTGAACATCCTGGTCTAGGATAGGAGGCTCCACAGTCCTGCAGCATCCTGAGAGCATTACCTCTGGGGCTAATCCTGCCCGGCAGCATATGTGGCAATTATTTTGGTCCCTGGAAGCACTCATGTGGACAGAGATTTCAGAAGGGGCTGCATATTTTATAAATGTAGCTATAAATAAATCACAGCCACATTAAATCATGAAGCAAACATAAACCCCCATGAAGCTGTCAGGCAAATCAACCAGATCCTTGATCCCTGGAAACATGCAGGAGAGGGCAGTAGGCGCCTGCAGAACTCGGAGCAGGCTGCTGTGTTCGGGGGCTGCTGTGTTCAGGGTCCTAGGGAGCTCCTGTGCTGAGAGAGCTCATCTGGGAGGAGAACTGAGCAGCCTCTTGGTCTGGTGGGTGGCTTTGGCCAAGTCCATGTGAACCCAACGCTGTGCAATGCATTTCTGTGGGCCAACCAGTGCTGCCTCCGTTGCCTCACTTGCAAAGCAGAGGTAGGAGGGGGGTGTACCTGCCAGCCTGCACGGTGGGAGGTTGGGATTGTCCGCTGGGACCCCTCCATGTGGCAGGAAAAGGGTGTCATGAGGCTGGCCCAGGCTCTGCCACAATGCAAAGTCACTAAGGCAGGAGCCACACATGGCATTGAGCTTTTGTTGCACTGAAAAAGCATCCACAGCATCATCCTCCTCCTCCTCCTCTGGGCTGGCTCAGTAAAGCCAAGCCCAAGCCTTTGATTTTGCTTATGTGCAAAGCTTCACAGGCAGGACCAGTTTTACTTTAAAGCATCAACTTTAGAGGATTCACTTCAGTGCAGACCAGCTCAGACTAATGCTTGGCAGCAGTCAGCACAGTGTGTGTGGTTGCTTTTTGGGATGAATCGGTCTGTTTTCAGAGCAGATCCATGCCCTCTCCACTCCTGGTGCTCAGCCCTTGCTGGGTCTCTGTGAGGGACTTGCACAGATGATTTCCTCCACTCCTGGGCTTCACTGACTAATGCCTGGAAAAATCAAATGGTCCCACAACAGGGCTTAATTCAGGGCAAAAGGAAGAGCCAATAAATCTCTATGAATGTAAACGATGTCATCTTTAAATGAGGCTGTGTATTGAGTAAAGCTATTATGGGGAGGGCAGGCAGCTTTATGCTGCAAGGTCAGCCTGGGTTATCTGATGCCCTCTGGGGCTGGGGAGCAATCTGAGCAAGGGAATATCCCTTGTCCTTTCCCACCAGACATGGCATGAGACCTCACTTGCATGGAAAACCTGAGTTTGCACCCTGGAAAATGCAAGGAGAGGATTTTCAGCTGTCAATCGTAGCAACAAAAAGGAAATTCTCGTTGCTGAGGGTGGTAGGAGGAATTATTTGTTATGTTTTAAGTGGTTGAATATTGAATGCTTCGGATGTTTGGAAGAAAAGAAACGAAGGGAGAAAACAAAAGAGAAGAATTAGTGGCATTTTCACGTGGCTTTGCAGGGCTTCCTGATGTGCCAGGGTGACCAGTCACTCGTGCCATGTTCTCCAGCTTCACCCGTGGGTAGGCAGTGCTGTTGGTGGCTGAGCATCCTGCCTGCTTTTCTGAAGCACTCTCTGTGCTGCCCACACCTCCTCGATACATCTTGTTCAACCAAAACCAGTCTCAAACCTCCTTCTTACCACTGAGAAAAATAGAATCATAGAATGTCTGGGCTGGAAGAAAAATAGATTCACCTCTCTCAGTCTAGCAATAACTGTGCTGAGCAACCAGAGCCCACGGAGCACAGGTCAAGGTGTTCGGCCAGAGCTTCTTCCCACCAGGACAACAAGGTTCCTCTCTCTGTTGCATCTCAAGTAGGGGTCTCATCCATATCCCTGAGCCTCTGCCCTCCTCTCCCATGCAGTGTAGCTGTGCTGGAATTTGAAGACTTGGGTGCTGTTGTGAGGATGTTGGAGTGTGCCCTGCTCCTGGACCAGCAAAAGCTTAAGGTATGGCTCTCGTGGCAAAAAACAGAGTGAGAGAAGTTGCTGCAGAGCTGCTCTTATCCAGTGCTGCCCATGTACTTAGATCCTGGGTGCTGCCCTCTCCTAACAACCCCCAGGTGCTTTGCTTTAGCCCTGGAGCTGTTGCACCACCCAGGTGAGCAGGGTAGGTGGGCACAGTGACTGCAGGGGGAGGGATTTAGGAGGGCTGCGCTGGGCTTTTTGGCCTCCTTGCTGCTGTACCTTGTGGTGTCACTTTGGTTTCCCCAGCCCAGCACTGCCTGGCTGGGCAGGGCTATCTCTGGCTGAGCCCGGTCCTGTGGAAATGCCAGGGCAGTGGTAGCAGGGCAGAGCATTTGGCAAGCTGGTAGCACAGCCTGGCACATCACACTGCTGGGAATCGGGTGAGGAAGCACGTAGGTGAGGATGGCAAACTGCAGCAGAGCAGGGGATCCAGTGAGATCAACCCTCTCCCTCACCCTTTCTTTTATACGCTTCAGTCTTATTGTAAATAATAGATGGGGTGGGCAGGGTGTGAAGCAAGAGGATAAGTGACTTGCCCAGTGCCCCATTAGACAGCTGTTTGGAGCACCCCAGTGCCCCAGGACCAGGATGATCCATCCCCTGTTGCCTCCTGGAGCTCTCCAGATGCCAGCAGCATCCTCCAAACCCCAAAAAGGGAAACTGAGGAAGGGTGGGGTACCCCCGGTGCCTGTATATTCTAATTGTTCTATCTTCTGGGCGCTAATACTTTTAATTTTCGTCACACAAAGAAGATATCCTGAACCAGAAGGGGTTTGCCTAATTCATCATGCTTGCTTTCCACACAATACCAGGGCTGACAAGCATAACATTTTAAAATGAGAGAAGTGGACATAATTAATGCTCATGAATTGCAAACGCTTCTTTATTAAAGGGCTTTCGCTTGCCCCTGGGCCATCTGCTTCATATCACTGGGCTGGGGTCCTGAGGCTATAATAACTTGCAGCTTTAATAATTTTACCTCTTAATTAAAGCTCATCTGAAAGTGCAGGAGCACAGACATTCTCAGCCCAGATTTGATTTTTAACGGAGGAAACCTGGAGAGATGGGTAATAGAATTTGCAGCCTTTCCTTTGAGGCATTCGTCCAATGAGGCTGAGTGAACCTGCTGCCCTGCGAGGGCCGTGGAGCCAGTGTCCTCCAAGATGTGGGCTTTCTAGGGACTGGAGGTCTGAGCTCTGGACCTCTGCTCGCCCTGTGATGGCCATGGAGCTCATGCATGGGACGTAGAGCAAAGGGGTTTCTGCTGCTCACTCTTGCCTTGAGGGATATGAAGAAAAATGTTGGAGACCTTCAAGGAGCAGCTCAGATCTGAGTCCTGAAGGGAGAGGCCAGGCTAAGGCATTAGGCAAACTTCTGCCGAAGAATAGGAGGGCTGATGGCATTTTCACCCATCAAGGAGATCCCAAGCTCATATGTCCTAGAGCTGAGTTAAATAAAGCCCAGGGCTGTGTAGGGGAGAAGGTCCCAGGCTTTGCCTGGTGCCATTGGAGCCTTGGGGCACCCCATGCTGTGGACCTCAGACCTTTCCAAGGGCTGCAGGAAAGCTAACACCATCCACATCTGCTCTCCCCCCAGATTTGGGTGACCCTTCTGGGGGCTGTGCTCCCTTCAGATGGGCTGAGTTGACAGTGCGTGAAATATGGTGGATTAATTCCCACTTCATTGTTGCTAGACGGGAGGCCGAAGGTCAAGGTCCATTAAGAAAACTAGGTATGAATTAATGCTCTGTAGTAATTCACACATTGCAGGCCTTCTTCTGGACAGAACATTTTATTCTAAAATCTTAGTTTAGTTATTTATGTGTTCATTGATTGCTGCAGGACTTGATTCAGCAAAGGTGCACTAATGAGGAAGAGTTTGGGGTTTGAGTGATGCTTTGTCCCAGTTGAAAAATCAATAGACAGCCTAAGATCCAGGGAGACATCCTGATGTGTTTATTATCTTTTTCCCCCCTTTTCTTAGTGGCTGAAATGCTTGGAGTAAGCCAGAGACAAGTCTATCAGTGATCTACTCGACTTCATCAGCCACACTCAAGGCGGGGGAGGTGGAAACAATGATCTGGGAAAAGGCAAAATGATTGCAAACAGCTATTGCAAAGCCTCTTCCTCAACGTGTCTCCAGGAGCTGTGCCCAACCAGAGCCAGGCTTGGGGCTCCCGGGGTCCCTCCTGCACCCAGCAACACTCCCCATGCACACAGTGATGGGTGACTGCCTGGAAGGACTTCAGATCTGATACCTGCATGAGACAACGACTGTCCCAGGGGGGTTTGGTCCTTGAAAGCTTGGGCACAGGGTATTTTTTTTTCCTGCTAACAGACAGCAGTTATTGAATCCTGCTGAGACTGTGGCACACATGGAGCAGGAAGGGGCTGTGGTGGTCGCTGATGCTGCAGGCACCAAATACTGGTCATCTTCAGCAGTGTCGACTGACTGCAATCCATTGAATCTTGTCTTTTCTTTATATTCTTGGAAGTTCAGAGAAAAACATTTATTTTAGTCGTTGCAACAGTTTCCCTTTGTTTTTGCTTCATTGACCAAAGCAGCTGGTTTGCAAAAACTTTTTCAAGACCTGTCTTCTGCTTTTGGTTACAGAAAACAAAACAAACAGCTGCTTTTCTGTAACCAACATTCACTTGAAGGAAAATTCTTGCTTTTAAAGAAAAAACAGAACAAATGATTGATCATGGGGTTGTTTTTTTTTTTTTTTTTTACTTCCAAAATTTTAATTTCCAATGACTCGTCTCCAGCCAAATTTCCATTTTGGTTTGCCTGCTCCTCCAGTGGGAGCTCTGTTCATATGGTGCATCATGGTGAAGCTGAGCCTGCAGAGTCACAGCTTGCTGGGGAGAGCACGAGTAGATGGTGCAGAACCACACTGCGGGTCACAAATCCACTTCTTCCTTGGAATTTCCCTCAAAGGGAATCCCACTTGAAAGGGGATGGACAAAAGCCTCGTTTCCTTCTTGTGCTTGGATGGTTTGCTGCTTTCACCCATGGTACTGGAGCAGGGATTCACAGCAGCTGCCTTCTCCTGGGCTTTTGAAGGCTCATTCATTATGGATGGAGCTGGGTGGAAAGGGCTGCCCCCCACAAGCTATGTGTATCACTGAGAACCCAAAATCAAGTTTCAGGAGACCCCTTCCTGTCACACCTATCTATGCTTTTTGTCTCCAGTGATCGTGTGGGACCTCGTGATTGCTGTTGGGCAGAAAACCTCCTAGTATCATGGAATGTTTGGGTTGGAAGGGACCTCCAGAGGTCTCATGAAATAGTCTATGTCATGTCTCTCATGAAATAGTGGGGTGCCAGTCCCCCCCACTGCCCTTGCAGGGCAAAAGGGAGATGTATCAGTGGGGAATGGTGATGGGACAGAGGAACAAGTATCTGGCAGGGAATCACTTGAAGGGCTTTGGAGCTGGCATTTTGAGTCTTGCCTCTACTCTCCTGCTGTGACCCTGGACACGTCCTGCCGTCCATGAGCTCATGAGCTGGGGACACTGCAGCAAGCCCAGGAGCTGCAGGGAGGGCTGAGTCCATCACCCCTGCTCAAGTGAATGGCAGTTAGCCAAGTGATTTTGGGAGCTGCCTTTTGGGTTATATTTTCCAAAAACTAGGAGGATTAAAAATGGGTTCTGGGTGTGTCTGGAAGGCTGAGGTTCCTGAGGAGTCATCTGTTTGTGGGAGCTGAAGAAAGCACTTAGGCCTGTGATAAGCTCCCAGTGTTGGATATAGGAGAAGGGGAGAAGGCTGGGAAGGAGCTGAAGGCTCTGTAAGGATGAGCAACCACCCTGGGAGTAGGAGGAAAGGGGTAGGTGTGAATATGCACAGGAAAATTTCTTTCCAAAATTGAATCAAACCCTGAATTCCACAGACTGAAGCACCCCCAGTGCTTCGGGTAACGTACACCCAGTTCAGCAGCTCTCCCACAAAACCATGCAGCCCAAACAAGCAGTTCCCAGCAGCTTAGGAAGTCTTTCCGAATTTTGCAAAGGGTCTCTGGGCACTGGGGAGGATGAGTACGATGGATACAGCGGGTCTGTCCCATGCTGGTACCTTTTCTCATTTGCTTGTGTAGCGTCAAGGAGACCCTGAAGCCTGGCAGAGGCAGAGCCTGGACCTCTTGAAGGTTCAACTGCTACCACGAGAGGGAGTGTGTGTCCTGATAGTCGAGCTTAGAGGGTGCAGAAAGAGCTTTCGAAGGCATTAGTGCCAGGTCCTTGGAAATGCGTCGCAGCCAGGGTCTGTCCTGAGGAGCTGGGAGGACAGGAAAGACCCCCACCAGTTCTGTTGCCTCTGCAGAGTCAGCCAAGGTGCAAAAAAATTTAAAATATCGCTGCCAAGCACTGGGTTTCAGCCCAGTTTAACCAAACCACAGTGAAATGAAGAACAATTCCCTTGACCCCAGGCCTGCACTTGAGTGGTTTGTACCCAGAAGTTCAGAAGGGTCTCAGTGTGGCTATTTTATTCCAGTGAAATGGTCTCTGTCAATGACTGTCACCCACTGCTGAAGGATGCAAACACTGAATAAAAGGGGATGCTGAAGCACAAAGTCCTGCTGCAGCCTGGAGGGGTTGTTCACACAGTACCCCAGCATGGTGGGGTTTCAAGGGACCCCTGGAGAACATCTCATCCAACCCCACTGCTCCAACAGAGTACCCAGGATGGTGTCCAGGCAGGTTTGGAATCTCCCCAGAGAAGGAGAGATTCCTCCACAACAGGGCAGCCTGCTCCAGGCTTGGGGACACTCCCATGCAAGAAGATTTTCCTCATGTTCAGATGAGGAACGTATTCTTTATCTTGTTTCCTGAACATGTTTCCTCATGCTCAGCCACAGTCCCAGCATGTGCCGACCCTGAGTTTTGTAGGCTGGTAAAAACTAAGGGATAATCTACAGTTGAGGTGGAACGTGTAACTTGGGGGACAAGGAGGACTAATTGGCTTTTCATAACAGCTTTGCTTAAATGTAGAGAGAAGGGATCTTCTCTGGGAGCTGCTCTGGTCCTGGAAGCTGCCCCTTGTGCAGTTGTGCATGGTCACAAGCTGCTCTTCGGAGAAGGAAGCAGCACTTTTTCCTGACCATTCAACTTCTCCTTTAAAACATAGCCTGGAAAGACAGGGAAATTGAGGAAGAAGAAAGAAAAGAAACATTTGGCTTTTAAAACACTCTCAGTGTTTCCCCTGAAAAGTGGTTTGCATTTTTTCCATCACACAGGCTCCAAGGGCCTCCTCCTGCACAGCCTCAACGGCTTGAAGGTGTCTGGGAGCAGACCCAACTGTGCTGTGTTCCTGACCACAAGCTGCTAAGAGATGCCTCCTGCTGACTCAGTAGCCCAAATTCCCTGCCAAGTTGCCTTCTTTGGTCTTACAGTAGCAGGAAATGGTCTCTCACTCCTCTATAAAAAAAGTGATGCTGGGGAAACCTTTTGTGAATGGACTGCAGACCAAGCAGCCTCATATATGAGATGATAGTGAGCAGGAAGGAGGTCCCCCCTAAGGCAGACATCTCTTTGGGGTGCCCAATAATTACACCCTGGGGCTCCAGGGAAGCAATCTATGTGTCAAGGGCTCAGACAGACCTTACCCTCAGCTCTCAGGAAACTGGTGTTTTCAGGGGTTAAAACAGATTGGGGGGTTTGGTGGGGGCCATGTTGCAGCTGCAGTGCTAAAGAGTATGGAAAGAGGTTGAAAGGGGTCTGTGCAGGATGGGCAGTGCAGACAGAAGGGACTTTGTCCACCAGTGGGATGGGAAAGTGGGAAGTGTTTCATCATCAGACGCTTTCTAGAGAAAATTCCTGGGTTAAACCCAAAATCTCATAATATTGTCAAAAAAAGGGCATTGCTCGTAGGCACAGATCTCATAAAGGATGGAAAAAGGCATCTATCAAAAGAGCTTTTGGGTGAAAAGCTTTCACTCAGCCCATGCTCCCACCCCATGGTTCTCCTGCAGGAGGACACCTTGGCAAGGGGGTTTATTGCTCCAGCTGGGACACAGACCTTTCTGTCCAGGCCATGTTGTTTAGCCCAAGTGTTTTTGGGTGCCTGGAGATTTATTTATTCCATGCATGGAATAGGTGCCCTCAAAGAGAGGAAAAAACCAAATGCTTTGCCCACAGCCTCAAGTTTAATATGGGCAATATTGTTTCCACAATTTTGTTGGGTCAAAGGGACCCTTTTCAGGCATTAAGGGTCAGGAGCTGGAAGGACATTGAACAGAGGATGTGAAGCACAGAGGAATTACAGAAGGTAAACGAGTTTTCCCATTTCTTTCCAAATGAGTTATTAATCATCTCTCATTTACATATTCATTAACCATAATACACACCATATTTTTATTAATGTGGCAAAGAAACAATTACAGGTGAAAAATGACTTGTCTGTTTATTTTACACATGGATCTCGTTCCTCGTTTGCATGATTTAAAAAATGATGTTTCTTCTTGCCACAGAAAAAAAAAGAAACTGGCAGCTCGGGACATGTTCCAGCCTGAGACCATGGAAAGGGCTGGAAGAACAGCTGGGAAACAAGAGGTTGCACCAACCTACCAGCAACTGGCATTGAGGGACCTTATTTTTTTGGCTAGGAACAGGTTGTACTAAGTCAATCCTGTCTGGAATGAGACAGAACAGACTAGTTGAGGTATTATCAGTCTGGTGGTCTTTGGCTACTTCCTGGTCATAGGGTTTCAGAAGATGCTTTGTGAAGGGACTGCTAATCACCACAGAGATCCTCTTTATGCATTTGC
The DNA here is from genome assembly GCF_000691845.1 of Merops nubicus. NCBI lineage: Eukaryota > Metazoa > Chordata > Aves > Coraciiformes > Meropidae > Merops > Merops nubicus. The sequence goes on along the minus strand of NW_008619533.1, from coordinate 20,487 downwards.
ATTCAGGCAAGAGAAATGTGGGGAGCAGAAATAACAAATGAATATTCAAAGCCTGGTTCTGAATTGATTGTAAAGGGGAGCCATCAAATGGTCAATAGTTTCTTTCATGGAATTGCCATGAAGCTTTGGTTCAAAATGTTTGAGGAGCGATATCCCCAAGTCCCTCCCCACTTCCTTCCCTGCACTTTTATGATGAATATTACTGGATTTCAACACACTTTTGGGTGAGCCAGACATGACTCACTAGTTCAAAGGGGAAGCTTTACTTTTCCCACTGTCATTTTTTTTTGGTCAAGAAGATTAAGCTAGACTTAAGCAAAATGATGTTGCAGAGAAGAAAACACATTGTCCATTGAAACCTCATATTGTGAGTTACTGAGGGTGAGCAGTGTGTTTGGGAATGTTGTCTGGGTGCTTGCTGAAACCAGACATCAGATCTGGTTTTGGAAGGGTCCTTCTCATCCCCAGCCTCAGTGGGTCACATTGACAAGTGATATAAGAGCTTTTGGCCTCTTTCTGTAGCAAGGGAGGCAACCCAGTATCAAGGATTCTTCCTGTGCAGGGACTGAGGCTCAGGGACAGTCTCCAGCTCAGCAAATTCCCATCCCAGGGAGAACTGGGAGCTGAGGGCTGTCCAGGAAAGGCAGGGCTGTATTTTTACCTTGCTTCCTATAATCCTTCCCTCGGTGTAGGCATTGGGCACTACATACAGGGTAGGATGGGCCCTGGGTGCACATGAGGAGCCTTTTCTGCCCCACATGTTATATTCTCAGCTTTGGGAAAAATTAAAGGTCTTTGAAACTGTCTCTGCTCTGAGAAATGCTTTTTGCAGCTGAAGAGTGTTTTACCACACCATGTGAAGCTGTTGCTGGCATTTGGAACCAAGGGAGCACCCCTTACAAATCCAGGAGGGGTGCTTACAACTGCCAGAGTTCTGTTTGGGAGACCAAGGACCTTCCTGCAAACATTTCTCCCTACATCAAGAGAAAATAATGTTTTGAGTCTGCATGGGAAAGGGAAAGGGTGTCTGGGCAGTTGGTTGGTGAAGGGACATGAATTTCTGTCTGTCCTCATGTCCTTTCTCATGCTCCAACATGCTGCCTGACTTCAACCAAATTCAACAGGAAGGTAAATATCTAAATAATGAATTTGTGAACTTATATGGGAAATTGGCTGCTGAAGGGAGGGAAAAACACCCCAAACCCTGCTGAGGTTTGGACAGCCTCAATTTGCTGTAATCGCTTTGGCCCGATTCCCACAGCCGAGCACAGCAGCTGACATGTCACAGCCAACTTCTCCTACGAGGGGACTTGTACAGGGAACAAGAGAGGAATTTTATAGGCATGGGCAGAGATGACAGAAATCTCAGCCTAATTCAGTTACAAAATCAGTCGAGGGAGAGACACACATCCGTAGGAAAACAGAGAAGGTTCATTCTGCTGGTCACAGGACTTCTGGTCTATGGGTGGGAGCTCAAAACACCTTTTTGTTCTCACAGCAATGTTGTATTTCTGTCTTATTTGAATCGGTATTTTTTTTTTTTTTTTTTTTTTTTCCTTAAAGCCCCTGGCTGAGAAGGGGAAGTTTCTTTTAGAGACCATCTGTGAAGTGGGAGAAGTTTGGTCCATTCTCACAGACGTCTTCAGTCTGCCAGCGTGGGGAGAAATGGCAAAGCTTAGCAGTAAATGAAAAATTATAAACATTTGTCAAAAGCACCTGGCTCTGGGCATAAACCTTCTTTCAGTGTGCTGTGGTGGTTTCACGCTGCCCTACTCCCCTTGATGGTGTGTAGCAATTCATGACACCTCCCATTTATTGCAAGCAAAGTGCCCCGCAGTGTCTGTGGTTTTCCATTCAAAAGAGTCTGTTCAGTGCATTTGTTCTGCTTTATTAATGATATTTTTGATAGACTTCTGTTCCCCCATTTTCTGGCTTGCATTTCTCTCTTTTTTATTTAACAATTATTACTACTTAGGAACGCTTTCCAGCCTTTGGCGTTAATGTGTCCTGGAACTGCACTAGAAGCAGGCTGCGTGGCCCCAATTTCTCTTCCCCAGTATCACACAGTGTATGAAAACCAGATGATTAGAGGTTCTAAGAAAAATTTCTGTAATAAGTAAATCAAAAGGAATCACACTGAGGGTGCTTGATTTAAAATCCAGGGAGTGCTGGAGCTGGAAAGCATCACGTGGTTCACCCTGAGGTCCCCAGCACAGTTGAGAGCTCCTGGCAGATCAGCAGGGCTGTATTACACAAACATCAATTCCTCTTTCAAGAGAGAATGCCTGTATCATATATAGCTGTATCAAAGGTATGCTTGGCCATAAGGGTTTTCTTTAATTACAGCATAGCTGTTCTCGTGCAGTTTGAACCAGCATCTGTCAATACTGCACAGGAATATAGAGTCATAGAATGTTTGGTGTTGGAAAGGATCTTCCAGGGTCTACTCCAACCCTCCTGCAGGGATCAGGGACATCTGCAACCAGAGCAGGTTGCTCAGAGCCCTGGCCAGCCTCCCCTGGAATGGTTCCAGGGATGGGGCAGCGACCACCTCTCTGGGCAGCCTGGGCCAGGGGCTCACCACCCTCAAAGTCAAAAATTTCTTTCTCCTCTCTAGTCTGAATCTCCCTTTTTTAGTTTCCAACCATCACCCCTGGTCCTGTTGCAACAGGCCCTGCTAAAAAGTCCCTCACCAACTTTATGACAGGTCCCCTTGAAGTCCTGTCAGGCCCCCAGAAGGTCTCCCCAGCTGGAGCCTTCTCCTCTGGGGCTGCCCCAGCCCAACTCTCTCCTGCTGGGCTCCCAGCAGAGGGGTTCCCCCCTCGGGGCATTGCTGGGGCTCCTCTGGCCCCGCTCCAGCAGGTCCCTGGCTCTGCTGTGCTGAGGACTCCAGAGCTGCCCCAGCACTGCAGGGGGGTCTCCCCAGAGTGGGGCAAAGGGGCAGGATCCCCTCCCTGCCCTGCTGCCCATGCTGCTGGGGGTGCAGCCCAGAGTGCCAGGGGCTTCTGGGCTGTGAGCACATGTTGCCAGGTCAAATCTAGTTTTTCATCCACTTAGTATTCTCAAGTCCTTCTCTACAGAGCTGCTGTCCAGTCCTTCATCCTCCAGCTTGTGCTGATACTGGGGATTGTTTGGTCTTATTGGACCCTGTGAGGTTCGCATGGGCCCAATTTTCCAGCTTGTCCAGGTCCTGCCGGGTGGATGCCATCCCTCAAGAGTGTCAACTGCACCACTCAGCTTGGTGTCATCTTCAAACCTGATGAGGATGCCCTCGATCTCATTGTCTATGTCACTGATGAAGATATCAATCAGCACTGGGCTTTTTAGTATCTGCTAAAAATTGGTAGGTGTTACCATCCTAATTTTCTAAATGGGGAACTGAGCCATGGAAAACACTTTGCACACCTCCAGCTCACCTGGGAAGGGTATGTCTGCTCCTCTCCCACCTCGTTTCTCTCTTAATGGCATAAATTAGCTGGGGCGGGATGGGTCCTGGTGTGTCTACACAGGTCCCAGCACAGCTCTACCTTACCTCGGCTGAACCAAGTTGGTCTTATCATGAACAAGGCAGTTAGACTGTAACCCTGAGCAGTTTTCAGGACTTGCTCACTCTGCTTTTATTCTGGTCAATCCATCAATACTGTTAGAAGGAGTGATTTTATCTTCTTTGAAAAGTTTGAGAAGCTGCTGCCATCGGTCTTCACACCACTTGGCTATCTGAGCTCCAAACCTGCCCCTTAGCCTCCCACTCCTCTCTCCTTTTCACTTTAATATTCCACCATGGCTCCATACCAGAAACCACCCACTTGCATCCCCCATGGGGGTAGTTACATGCTTGGAGCTCCGCACAGGGATCTGTGTCAGCAGGATCAGGCCCCCTCTTCTCAGGGCCTTCAGAGCGTGCTTGGTAGAAGCAATGTCTTTAAAATAAAGCTCAGAGGAACGTGCCTCTGTCAGATTTGCTGCCCGAGTCATTCACAGTGAAGCAGAGATTTATCAACAGTGAAGTCGAGGGAGCTAGTTTTCAGCAATTCTATTTCTGCATCGTAATCAGCCCTGTTAAAACCAACTCATCTCCTCCAGACCATCGTGTTCAAGCATTTTTTCCCTCCTTTGTTTCCACCAGGGATTTTCTTCTCACCCAAGCCCTTAAACAACCTTGACTGCACCGAGTTGGCAATCAGCAGAAAGCCCCATCCGTTCAAAGTGAGAATATTGATGCTTCTGCGTCATTTCATAGCACATCTGGGGTCCCTTGGGTCCACATACCATCGCTGCCCAGCACGCCAGGCCAAGGAAAGCACGAGGAAGAAAAATAAATGTGATGACAGTTGGGCTCTTGCAAATGAGTCTTGGTCTGAAACAAGCCAGAAAAGAATAAGCATCTTGCACCAAGTCACATATGGAGCGGAGCTAGCGACGGGGAGAGAGGGAACGTGCAATGTTCACACCACGGGGGCAAAGGTCTGCAACATGAGCTTGCACCACTAATAGAGGCAGATTTCCTGCCTAATAATGCTAAAGGAAATATCCGGGCACTTGCTGATCAGCCGTGTTACAACGCCTGTTTGTGAGCCAAGAGGAGGGAGACTGGGCTGCAAGGGGCTGCTTCAGCACAACCTCCTCCAGCCCTGTTTTTTTTCTGGGCACAGCTCTTGGCTACGTGTGTGTTTGAGCCTTGGCAGCTCTACAGGTGTATCTTAGGTGTCCCTTGTATTTTAGACAACATGCTTCAATGAGCTGTCTTGCCTTAAAATCCTTTCTGGCCAGGTGTACAGAGATGTGCTTTGAATCTGCTACTGGGCTCAGTGACCTGCTTCTAGGATGATGAAAATTTACTGTTCACAGGGTCTTAAATTCACTGTTCAGAGGCTCAGGGTTAAAGGACAGACTCCTCTTGAAGGCAGGAGGAGTTTGACTCCATCTCCATTGCAATGAAGAGTTAACTTGAATATGAACAGCACATTTTGGGTTTTATTGTCCCCCAATGCCACCACACAATTCCCTGTGCTGCTTTTTCCAGCCTTCTTAGCTATTTGCTTTCCTCTCCCTTCCTGCACACACACGTCTCTGGGTGGTTTATCCACACTTGGCTGCAGCTCAATTCCCTGTGGTCCCCTCCATTCCTCTGCCTTGAGGCTCCAGCATTATGCCCTGGGTTCTGATTAACTTCTGCTGCACCAGCAACCTGGAAAACTTCTCCAGCAATGTCAGAAAACTCCAGCGGTTGATATTTATTAAGGCTTTTGCTGCCTGCAAGAAATGTGAAAGCCAATTCAAGTGATTGATAGGCCCGATCTGCATTGCTCTGTGCTTTCTTAGCCAGGTTGGGATTTGGCTTGAATGAATGAAATCTGGAATTCTCTTCTGAGCAGCAGCATGGCTGGCCACAGCTTCTGGCTGGCTTGATAGCAGAGACAAAATAAAGGCATAGCAGGACCAGGCCTGTGGGAGCCAGGTAGACATCTGCCATCTGAGTCCATGCTTGTCTTGCTGGCACAGCCGTGGTCTCCAGGGTCTGCTGGCCCTTCCTTTCTCAACGTTGGTCGGCTAAAGCCATGGTCAGCAACAGCAATGAGTTATTTAGTGTTGAGTTCTGAGACCATTTGCATCTAGAGATACATCTGCCCCTGCTTGTTTGGGAACAAGCCATAACTCATGCCTTCAAAGCAAAACCAAACTGCCAAGTTTCGGTGCAGTTCCTCATGTCCATTAAATCTGGAGAAGGTTCTTTGACTGTAGCTATACCCCTTCCAAATCTTTTTGATCACAGCTGCCCTTCCCACGAATCTGCCACACCAAACAAAGGGCCTCAGCCAACACATAACTTGTGCCCCACTTTAATCTGTAAAGGGCATTTTGTGAGACGTGCCAGAGAGCTCCCTGCAGCTCAGGACTTGTGGAGATCCATTGCCAAGGAGCTATCTTTCGAGCAGAAAAAGCTTGACATGTTTCTACTGCATGTAAACAGCCTGGGGTGGGGTGAAACATGGGGGCAGAAGGCAACTTCACATGATAGCAAACAGAGATGCTGAATCACAAGGTAAAGATTCCTCCCCGTTCAGAGCTGGGAGGGGTGGGGGGAATTGCGGAGGCTTTGCTGGGTGGTTGGCAAACTATTGGCACACTGCAAAGTCTCGACATGCTGGATTGTGTCTGGGCAGAAACCTTAGATGGAAAACAAAGCTGCAGAACCACTGGTTTCAAAGAGACTTGGAGTCATGTAATCGAGAGGAAAAACTGTCCAACCATGTTTGCAAGACTAGTGCTGTAGAGTGCAGTAATTTGTAAGTGTTCATTCACTCAGCCATTGTTTCATCCCTTGTTCCCATGCACTCTCCTTCAGTAAATATATTTCCTTGCCTTTTTCTGCCTCATATCAGCTCTTTTCAAATACAACTCTCCCGCTTGTATGAGAGAGTTTATGAAAAGGATGCAAGCATTGACCCTGAGGTGACTCATTGATATTCTTCTGCTGCTTCAGGCTGGTTTTTATGGGGCAGCAGGTCCCAGATTTTATATTGTGTAACTCGGGAGTGAGTTTTACATAGCATCTCCATGTCTCTGCGGAAATAGCCTTGGAACAGGCAGTGACAACCAGTTGCATCTGGGAATGGCAGTATTGAGGCATTATGCAGGGCAAGGCTGCAAAGTCTTTGTGGAGAAGCTTCTATTGCAATCAGGTGGGAAAATAAGGGCTTGGGCTAGGAAGCTCCTTGCTATAAATCACAGCAAACCCAGGTGAAGGTCTTTGTCTCTCTGTTCACCAAACCATGTTACTTCCTTGGTAGTCATCATGCTTTTGGCTCCTGAGGCTTGGGAAGACTGAGAACTGTGACTTTAAAAATCAGGAGCAGAGGGAAACGCTCACATTTTCCCACAGGCTGGAGCCAAGGGGCTGTTAAGCTTGTGAGGCCATGTTCAAAAGGAGATGGTTGTCCCATGAGCTCACTTTGGGCCGGGTTGGCGAGGCTCACGGCGGGTGTGTGGGGAGCAGGTGGCTCCATTCAACACTGGTGATGTAGATGGGCTGCAGGCTCTGCTCCTCCCTGGCCCAAGCTGAACCCTTCCCTTGCAAAAGACACCAAAGACCCAAGAAGGAGAATATCTCAAGTAGAAGGTAGTTGGAAATTTTTCACTATTTTTTTTTTTTAATAATTATTAGCTAAGTGAGAAGGTTATGGTTGAAAAAGGTTGGGTTTTTTTCCATAAAAAAACTTCAGAATGGAAAAAGGGAGTGATTAAACAAACACCTGAAAGCAAGACATAACTTGGAAGCAGTGTTTAGATGAAATTCAACGAGCATAATCATACTGATCCATTATTTTTTGACAAGAGAGATAAATAGTTCCTGAGCGTCTTGGTTGCAATGGGCTTGTCAAGTGGAGGCTGAACTCTGGATAACAACTCGCTCAGAACAATGAGATTATGTATCTGTCAGCATGGCCTCCTCATCCAACTTCAACGTGTGTGTGTGTGTGTGTACTGACAGCACGGTCCTGTACTCGGAGCTATTTGGAGACACATCTCCTGAGAGGCTGTGCAGAACTGCACATTACAGGTAGATTTCGCTCCCAGCCTCCATGAGCAGTCCCTGCTCGTGTGGCTGAGCCTGTATAGACAGATCTGGGGAAAGGATTTGGACTGTTTTCCAGGTTTTCTACTGCTGAGTCCTAAATTTCAGGGTTTGTACTTGCCATGCAAGATCTGCTCAGGAACATCACTACTCGAACAGTGCTTGTTTTTGTTTGCACCAAACCTGAGGCAACTGGCAACATCTATTGCAAGCTGTGAATTAGACATTCAGGGAAAATTGTAGTTTGTGCATGCATCTGAATATCAGTGGTGGAAACAAAAGCCAATCCATCCTAATAACGCACAAATTTCTACGGGGGCTTGGCACTACATTGTGTAATTTCAACAAAAGGGGTTTCCTTGCTTCAGCAGCTAAAAAAAATGCAGTAGTCTGATGTTTTCTTTTAGTGTCATGAGCAGAGAGCAAGAGGAAAATGCAAGGGTGCACCCAGCTGGGTTGGCAGTTTCTTTATATGATGGGTTCTGTGAAGCTCTGGAATAATTTCTGTAGACCCAGATGATAAGGTGGAGATGTAGAATTGTACAGTCACAGATTTGTTTGGGTTGGAAGAGACCATTAAGATCACTGAGTCCAACTGTTTCCCCAGCACTGCCAGATCACCACTGACCTGTGTCCCTCAGCACCACATCTCCACAGCTTGGAGACTCCTCCAGGGATGGGGACTCCACCACTGCCCTGGGCAGCCTGGCACAGCCCTCCACAGCCCTCAAGGGCAAGAAATTGTTCCTCAGCTCCAACCTCAACCTCCCCTGGGGCAACTTGAGGCCGTTTCCTCTTGTCCTGTCACTTGTTCCTTGGGAGAAGAGCCCGACCCCCACCTGGCTCCAGCCTCCTGTCAGGGAGCTGTGGAGAGCCAGAAGGTCTCCCCTGAGCCTCCTTTGCTCCAGGCTCAGCACCCCCAGGTCCCTCAGCTGCTCCTCCCAACACTTGGGCTCTAGACCCTTCCCCAGCAGCTTCATTGCCCTTCTCTGGCCACGGTCCAGCCCCTCAAGGTTCTTCTTGGAGGTAGGGGCCCAAAGCTGAACTCAGGATTTGAGGTATAGCCTCAACAGTAGGACTGATCCCTTCCCTAGTCCTGATGGTCATGCTGGTGCTGATCCAAGCTAGGATGCTGTGCATCAGATTGCTCTTCTCAGCCTGCCATGGGAACATGGCTCAGTCTAGCTTCAGGCTTCCCTCAGACCTTAGGTTTAATAACTTTCCTCAGGGCTGGAGTATGGCTGGGAGCAGGGCTGTGATGCCAGGAGTGGGCTTAGCTCCCCTCAGCCAGCTGCTGGTCATCTCTGGGGACAGCAGAATGCTGCAGTGATTTCTGGTCGGCAAGTGTAAGATCTTGGGATGCATTGAACAGAAGAATTTTAATTTGCATTATGAAAATGTTTTGCATGACATTGAATGCTGGGGATGTAATTTGATAAATAGCCTTGCAATTTATGCCCAAATTTGACTTGGCACATCGTCTCCTCCACGACAAATGGAACTGATAGGGATACAATACCACACCTTCTCCTTGTTCCTCCCACCATCTGCTTGCCATATTCATGCTTGCACACAGAAAAAAACATTAATGTCATAAGAACTGGCCCATCTCATCAAGCTAAATGCGAACAATGTCAGAACGATTACAGGAGAACTGGGCAAAAATTGCTTAAGCACATAACACTCATCATTAATAGCTTGTTATTGGCACAACTGATGCGTGTTACCATCACAGACTACCCTGATCCAGTACATAAATGTTTTCTTTAGCATATTTTTAATGTTGCTAATTTATCTGTTACTGTCACACTGGGGCTGTTAGCTTTGAACAAATGGTTGTTATTAATCACTGGAGAGCTATTAGACACCACAGCCGTGATGTTAAATCAACTCAGGAGTGGCACTTGTAGGAATATTCAAACAGGAATTGGAAATTGCCTGGGTACTGGTCGGGTGGTTAAGGCCTCTGGGAGCAGACCCATCGAGTGCCTGCGAGTCCTGCCTCTCTGTGTGGAACCCACCCGCTGGAAATTCCGTTCTCTGAGGAGCAATTTTGGTTTAAGACTTTATTTATTATGAAGTTGCTTCAGGGAAAAGAGGAAAAAGAACCTTGCAGCTGTTGGAGCTCAGTGTGGTGTTTACACCCTGAGTGTGCTTTCTCCGTGGTGGAGCTGGGGCTCTGAGCTGCAAAGGGTTTGCTTTCTCTGGTTGCTTTCCTCTCCTTGTTCTATCTGCTGATGTTGGGGGGAGGTCAGGATCTGCAAGATTGGGGATGAGGAGAGGGTTAATTCTTCATGCTAAGCATCACTTTCTTGAGGGGCTGAGCCAGTCTCCATGTCCCTCCTGGATGCCGGAGATACTTCAGATGTCTGTGGGGCCTGTAGAACAAAGATCTTCAGTGCAGCACACGTTGCAGGAGAATTCGACTGAAGTGTTTTTTTGGGTTTTTTTGTTTGTTTGTTTGTTTTCAGCTTCAGAGAAAAGTGACCTACAGGGAGATCAACACGTTGAAACAGCACTAAACTGTTGTCAAACCCAGATGTTTTCCTTTCAGTCCCCTGCTCTCACCAGTGTCCCATACAAGTGGGACAGCCCTGTCTGTGCAGTCTTTTGCACAACAGGTTCTCCTTGGGATGATGGCAAAAAGTAATGACTTAGGTTAGACCTGCACACTCAAGTGGCTTCAGAATCATCACTCTGATTCAGGCACTTCCCAGGGCTAAATGGAGATGAAAGAAAGATGGAGCTAAATGGAAGGAAAGGAACCTCAGCGAGAGCTCTTTCAAAGGGGAGGTGTTTTAAGCAAAATATTTGGGGGCTTAATGAACTTGTGTTTTCCAGGAAGGGACTAATGCGTGAGAAACCTTTGATTCATGAGACCTGCTGGACTCATAGATCCATTAAATGTACGGCCTTGCTGGCTGCTGTAATGGAGCTGCCAAAAAGCAACTGTGAGTGGGAGATCTCTGGTGGTCACCTACAATGCTCCACAAATGTTACTTGAAATGAAAACAAATGCAGTTTGGAACAATTTTATTGCTGTTCTGGAAGGGCTGCTGTAATTTTTATTCTCTCTACAATTTCTGTAAGTTAAATCACCACATACTTGAAAGTACAAATCTCGGTAGCAGAGCGGTCACTTCTTTAGCCTTGTGGTAGACTTCAAAGGGAAAACACTGGAAGGATTTTTGGACCCTGTGAAAACATATCTCAGATCTTGTGCATTGTCAGTATAAACCCACCATAACTTCACAGCTTTCTGTGGCTTCCTCTAACAACGACTATTTAGATGTACCTTCCCAGAGCATTGCAAAGGAGTGACCCAGAGAAACACCACAAAGGACTCGTAATTAATGGTAATTACATGTTTATAACTGCACCAATCTGCCAATCACAAGGGGCTGCTGCTGAACTGACTCTGAAAAGGGGGTTTTCTCTCCTTTCTGCTCCTCTTACAGTCCTCTTCCATGGCCTGGGCAAACATGAGTTTGTGAAGGTGTGCAGCTAGCTAGGCCATGGGGTTTATTGTCACTAACTTCTACATATTTGTCTTGTGGGCTTTGTCACTGATTGGAGACCTTCCATCTGGGTTCTCACATTTGGAATAAACCTCTTTGGGTGCCTTTTGCAAAAACCCTCCATGCAAGGCCAGAACAGACCCCAGGGATGATCCAGTCTGACCTTCTGCATAATTCAGGTCTGAGATTCCCACAAATTATTTCTGTGTTAAGGTGCTCATGCGGGACTGAACACATGTAGAGACAGCCAGGATTTCTGCATTTGCCCTTATTTCTGGACAGTTTTGTTTAACTTTGGGTTGACAGCCACTAAACCTTTTGTGTCTTTACCTCTTGACTTCAGAGCCTCCTCTGGAGGTTTTGTGATCAAGTCACTTCTCTGATCTTTTCTTGAACAAGCTCAGTAAACAAAGCATCCTAAACCTCACTGTTGGTCCATTGCTGTCATCTCTGTTTCACATCACAAACCTTCCCACGCCAGACAGCTGCTTACCAAATCCTCATCTGGCCATTAGTGGAAGGTGGCAGAGGGTGTTATTTTTTTCCTTAATACATAATACCGATTCCTCCCCTTGAGAAATTAACTCTGTGTTGGTTCCAAATGGGTGGCCCCAAAGATTTCAACCCTCCACTAAACAAGGTCACCTGGGGTTCTCCAGTCATCAAACTCTTTTCCAGGCTGCTAGACTGTTGTGGTGCAGCCTTAGTCTTGGAGCAGAAAGGCACAGCGACAGTCTCCATCTGTGCCCAGGCTACTCCCTGGCAGGTTTGCTGCCTGTACTAACCTGGACTGGGCATCAGAAGAGAAGAGTGACATGCCTGTTCCAAAAAAATCCCTCACCTAGTTTGGTATTTGTTTAATTCACACTGAGATGCTCTCAAATAAAAGAGGAAATAAAACCCCAAACAAGCAAACAAACAAACAAAATCAGTTGAGCTCATATTCTCTGTGTGCTCCCCTGGGTCCAGCTGCTCCCCAAGGCGTTTGTATTTGGGACCCGGGTCAATGTGAGTTTTGCTAGAGGGGGCTTCTCTTTAGGACCATATTTCTGGCAACCTGGATTGAAGATCTTAAAGTGATCTTTTCTGGCTGATGAGATGTGAAGCTGCAGGCAGATAAAATACAGACAGGACAGATTAACCACCTCATTCCTTTACACACAAGCTTTTTTTCTGGCTTGCAATGAAAACCTAAAGCCTGTCTTTCTTTTAACTCGGATCCAAACAGTAGCTGCTATAAAGAATTAGGTTAGAATATGAACTCTGTATGAAAGATGAAGGGGGAATGATGTATTTTAAAAAGGATTGTAGCGGGTCCTAACTTAAAAGCATCAGTATAAGTTCATTGCAAGTAATACACTCTTAATTATTCATTTTCCTTGGCACCAGTTAAACAGGCAAGTAACAGCTTCTGTCTCTTTCTATTTAGTCTATTATTGTTTGAAAAAGGCCAGGGGGAGGCCAGCACTGTGCAGAAATGATATTCCCCTTATACATACACATACATATTACCAGCAGCCATAGTAAAGGGGAATATAATCACCAGCAGCTGAGAGACAATGACATTTTTATAGACCTCCTGGCAGATCTGCAGTGGGAGAGAGCCTGACAACTCTTTGGCTTTTGACCACATTCCTCCACAAGCTCTGCACGGGGAGCTCGGGTGAGCTCCGAGTCGCTCCTCTCCCCAGGAACCTGCTCACATGGGCCAAACAGCAGCTGACTCATTAGGCTGCACCGCTCCCCTTTTGTTCTTCTGGAGGAGAAGAGTGGAGTGAAAGAGCAGGGCAGCTTTGGATTCATGAGAGGGTCTTGCTGCTGAAACAATGTGCTCACATGGCTGAATTTTAGGAAGCTGGTCCAGCCAAAGTAAAAGCAGCGGAGCTGGCTGGCCACCACAGAGCTTGTTTGGAGAAGGCAAGAAGTCATTGCCTGTCCTTTTACAGCAGATCACCCCAAGAACTTCCATGGTGAACAATCTGGCCTTGACGATCTCCATCAGCCCAACATGGTCCTGTCCTTAGGCAGGTGAAGGCTCCTGCTGATTCCAAAGAACCTGGGGCCAAAATAGTGGCTGAGGTGTTTTGTTGAAGATGCCCAGCGTGGAGACTGCAAGCTTGCTTTTTAACTGAACCAGGGACAGTAACAGGAATCCAGCTGGTCTTGGAAGTCCTGCAAAGATTTTTCAAGCTCTTTTGCTTGAATAGCAGAAGACACCTCCCTGGAGCTAAACATGTGGGGCACCTTCTGGGATCCAAAGGGGTAAACAGCTCTCTGTTTTGCCTGGTTTCATCTCTAGACTTGATCCAGGGTGTCTCAACACCAAGTCACTGCTGCAAATGCTTGCCCCTATTTCTTACTTTCTGGTGATGTTTCATGTGCTGTTGATGAGTTAATTTTGTTTGGGCCAGGCAGCAGCAGGGTCAATAGGTTTATATTTATGCTGAAAATCAGCAAACTATCCTCTTCCATTAGCCATCCTACCCAGGTTTCCAAGCACTGACAGCGAGGGGATCCTTGCTCCAATTTCCTGGACACAACCCCCCTAAACACATGTCCATGGTTTAAGTTCTGTCAACACAATTCACCTGAAAGAGCTCCTTTTATCCTCTATCTTTTATCCTGCCCTTTTCTATGAGTGGGGTTACATTACACACACATTTCTGTCTACTTGGGTGTCCCAGGTTGTGTGGGAAGGATCTGCTCCATGCTCTGCAAATAATAAATATTAAAGCATCTGCAGCCTCCAGCAGATGCAGTCACCCCAGCTCAATCCAGAATAGATGACATGAAGGCAATTTCTGGGGGGAAAAAGATTGATCAATTGTAAAAAAAAAAAATTAGTTGAGTTTTGTCTAAACGCTAGAAACCAAATATTGCTGGCAGCTGACAAGTTAAACATTTCACACAGTTCTTTGGCAATTCAAATAGAAGAGAATTAGCTGCATGGTCAAAATAGACGGGTTTTACTGAGTTTCCCCTTTGATTGGTAGGCATATTTCATTCCTCAGCTGTTGAAGTCCTGAAAGACTTGTGCTTTGATAGAAAACCCTCCGAACATCACCAGGATGAGCATTTCCATTAGGTCATATGAGTCTGGTTTAAAAATACCTTGAATTGTAAGTTTTGACCAGCTCCAGCTGACAGGCTGTGTGCTGAGTTTCACCTTATTGTTCCTTGAAATCCTGACTTCTCTCAGATTTTTTACTGAATCCCTCACCTTTCTCCTGAGAACAGCTTGTGTACCTTGGGCAGCTGAGGTTGTGTTTCAATCTTGGAAAACAGGAAGGTTTTGCCATTTTCAAAGTTGGTGGGTTTTTTTTTGCTGGAGCCTCAAATGCAGCCCTCAGAGGTGGTGCCAAACAATTTAACACTGGCACTATTTTTTCCAGCCAGCCTGTGGGAAGTCTGAGGCGCTTAATATTCACACTTAATATTTAGTGTGAATAGAGTCCTGGTGTCTGACAGCTCTGTTTACCCACTGCAAAATTTGAGGGAAGGTGTGAGAGCAACAGCTTTGGGGCACCTTGCTACAGCACTCTGCAGAAAGACACCCAGGTATGGACCAAGCTGAGGAGACCTAATACACTAATTAAGGAAATTTATTTTCCCAGGATGCTGAGCCAGATAACTTGCTTGCACATGATGCTCTCCTAACCTTCCTCCATGCATCCCAGCATTCTCTTACCCCTTCTTCTACATTGGTATTTATGTCCTCAGACTTTTGTCCTCTCCACACTGGAGGCTCTTGGCATCCTCCCTTTTCACACCATAGAATCGTAGAATGTTTTGGAAGGGACTTTCAAACTGTATCTAGTCCAACCCCTCTGGAGTGAGCAGGGACATCTGCAACTAGAGCAGGTCCCTCAGAGCTCCATCAAACCTGACCTGGAATGTTTCAGGGGTGGGACATTGACCACCTCTCTGGGCAACCTGGGCCAGGGGCTCACCACGCTCAATGTCAAAAATTTCATCCTTCTCTCTAGTCTGAATCCTCTCCTTTTTGAGTTTAAAACCAACACTCCTTGTCTTGCCGCAACAGGGCCTGCTAAAAAGTCTGTACCCAAATTTCTGATGATCCCCTTGAAGTGCTAAATGGCCATGAGAAGGTCTCCCTGGAGCCTTCTCTTCTCCAGGCTGAACAACCCAGCTCTCACAACCTTTCTTCATAGGTGATGTGCTCCAGCCCTTGGATCATTTTTGTCATTATTTCCTGCTTCACCCCACCATGCTTAGGGCCATGCTTCACCCTATGAAGCATCCTA
>NW_008619533.1:0-5107 GCF_000691845.1 Merops nubicus | reverse complement strand
CCTTTCAGTATGTGCAGAATCCATCAGTTATTTCACCACCAACTCCACGCAGTCCTTACCTTTGGTAACCTCTTATCCTCAGCTTCCCCTTTTTTCCCTATTTTTTAAGATTTTTCGTCAGCGTCCTTTCTTTTCTGTTCATATTTGCCCTGCATTGATCAGCCAGTTGGATTAGATGTCCATTGTATGTCCCTTCCAACCAAAATTTATTCTATTCTATTCTATTCTATTCTATTCTATTCTATTCTATTCTATTCTATTCTATTCAATTTCTCACATGTGTGCTGGCTGCCTGCAGGGATACCTGCCTATGGCACAGGAACAGAGTCCTTGGCACACCACACTTCTAACTCTACTGAGCAGAGGTCCAGGAAACCTCCTGTCCCCCATTTGTTTGATATTCCCCACAGTTTTTATCAAAATCAATGTGAATCTGGCCAAGGAGGCCTAGATAATTCTTTGAAACATCATAATTTTAGGAATATTTTTCCTTTCCTCTGGTCAGAAATATTTGATGAGTGCAAGAATAGTTTTTAATTCATCAAAGACACTTTTCTGGTGGAATTAGCTCTTTTTCAAAGTAATAATGATTATTATTATTACAATTTCTCCAATATTACTTCCAGCTTTGATAACAGCATACTAGCTGAAATGAGATTCTTTTAGCACAGTGAAATTCAAAGTAAAATTAACGTAACCCTCCCCTCTGGGAACTGCTCTTCCTCTGCTCTACCCACCCATTTTCCCCTAGGAATCGCTCTTTGGACTGCTGGATTTCCCAACACACTTCGCTGAGTTTTGATCTGGCTGTTAGGAAACTACTATAACAAGTATCTGGAAAGATAGACCAAAAAAAAGGAATCCTTTTTACCTCTTTACTTGCCATCCCCAAAGTCTTCCTAAGTTTCCCCCCTGGAAAAGGTGGGTGAGAGTCACCTTGGGAAGAAAAGTGATGATGGTGGCTCTGAAAGGTGAGGCTGGGTGACATCAAGTAAATTATCATGATGCTACACAACGTTCAGCAAGCCAGTCCTCTCTGGTGCCTGTTGCAGTAGCTAAGCTGAAGTCAGAGGGAGTCTGAACAAAAAGGGTGATACGAGTGTTAACAGGAACACACTCAGATCCAGGGCTAACAACAGGGGCTGTCTGAGTAGGGAAATTTCTCTGCTCCCAGAGATGTGTTTTATATTGCAAAATTGGGGTGGATTCCCAAAGGTAACAGTGCAATAAAACCAGACCTGGATGAAAGGAATAGAGGCCAGCTGAAATGAGCATAATACAGATCTGTAGAAATGAGCTTACATATACAGAATTTATAGGGAATAAATTCCTTTCTGTATCTGCATGGTTCCTGAAAACTGTTTTATAGATTTCTCTAGCAGGGACGTAATTCTCTTTTTTCCCTCCTAGTCTTTAGGATGTCCTAAGCCTTAGGCTGGTGATTATTCCCTACAAGTTCTTTTTCAAAGAAGTTGGAAGATTTCTTTGGGGCCTTTTTAATAAAGTCCCATTGGCATTTCATAACTCACAGTGTTTCATAAGGCACAAAAGGAAAGCATCTGAGAAATTCATGATCAGTAAGGTCAGTAAGAAAATGAAATTTTATTTTAAATCCATTTATAACCCCGTCTTATTTATCAGTTATTCCTGGCTTTGGCATGCACAACGGCCACTGTCCTGTTTTTTCCATGTCCACAGGGCCCCTTTTATGCAGAAGTGACAGGGCTCTGGTCTGCCTGGCTGAGTGGATAATGACCATATTCACTGGTGCATTTTTCCAGCAGGTCTGACAGCTAATCTAAAGCATGACGTTGCAGTAAGACACTTCAGATAAATAGAAAGAAAGGAAAAGAGAACGAGAAAGCTCATTGAGCCCAGGGGAGCCTCTACTGCCTGGTTTTCTTCAGGAGACACGAAGCAGATCGTGGCATTAGTCATGAACACCAGGACACTAGGAAGGAGCAAACAAAGCCTTAATTTTACATGGTGTGTGATGCCTGGTTACACCATGTGAGTTTCTTCTTAATCGTTGTAGCTTCAAGGGTTGGAGATCTTGGACTCAGTCATTGAGAGTCAAGCAGTTTGGAGGCCATGTATCTAAGAGATGTTGGTGTGCATGGGGTTGGGAAGGGGCATTGCCAGGGTGTAGCCTCATCCCTGGAGACTCTTCTGCAGTCACGGTGGAGCTGTCTGGTGGGAGATGCGTAGTCTCCACCTCTCTACCTTTCCCCCCAGTGCTCAGTGCTGGACTGCCTGCCCAGACATGACCCATGTGGGCCTTTAATAAAACACAACAGAGCCTTCCTCAACAGAGAAGCTCTGGAAGAGGATGAGTGAGGAAGCTGCACAGAGCAGATGTGACTCACTCTGCTGAGCTGTAGGCTGGGAGGTGCTCAGCACCCTCAGCAGTGCAGCGGACAACTGATGTCCTGTGTAGACATGATCCAACTGGAAAGCAGTAATATCTTACTCTGGGCTCTCCAGAACAGAAGGCAGCACCATCAGGTTTGTGTCTACATTCAGGCATGATCTGCAAGATGACAGATACCTCATGTGAGTTACTGAGTCCACTCAGCCCTTGGATGCCACCTCTTCTTCTTCCTCCCTCCCTCCTCTGCTGGGCCCACAGGAGAGGAGCTTCTGGAAGCACAAGCTAGACAGCAGTTACATGAAGTCTATCATAACACGGCAGCTCCTGGTGCTTCCCAGGGTGCGAGTGAAAGCATCTTCAGAGGGAGCAGAGGGAACTTGTCCTGCCAGCCCATAAATCTCCTGTCTCTTTTCCATCTTCAGCTGAACGCAGAGGATCAGTTTCCGATAACATCTCCAAATTGCTGGGAACAATTTTGCAGCTTGTGTTAATTGCAATCTTCTGTTGAATGCCTCTGAGCTCATAATAACTTTGTAATTAAAGTGCAATTAACAAATTAACTTGTATATATCAAATGGAATGCTAATGTTGTTGTTAATGAGGAGATAATTAGCTGGTGTCATGGAGAGACTCATAGGGCATCCTCAAGATTCAGAATCCTTTTGGCTCACACAGGAGGTTAATGGAGTTTGCTGTGAATGAATGAATGAAGGAAGGAAGGAAGGAATTGTCCTTCGATGACGTGCAGTGGAGCAGTCAAAGATAGCCAGGTAAGCAATGGCTCCACAGCCAGAAAAAAGAGATCACTCATCCAGTCATTTTCTAGGCAGCTGGTCAGCGTTTTACAAAGGTTTTCTATAGCACAGCTGGAAAGCTCTCAAAATACGTGGTTGGGCTTTGAAAAGGCCTGAACAGGTGATGAAACCACTCAGTACCCTCCAGACCCGGAGACAATGTTCTCACTTGAACAAAAAAGCCCTATGCAGCTTGGGTGTGTCTCACTCCAGCATTGCTGGGTGAGATCAAACCCCAGGACAATTCTGCCTGCCCCTTCTCTGCTGGACACAGGTTCCTTCTCCAGATGTTCTCATGCTTTGTGGCTGTACTATGGTAATCTGGCAAAAGTGTCTGTATTTGTTAAAATTAACTCCAAGGTTCAATCCCAAACGGAAATTGGGTATGGGCTGTTCCCTCATACACCTGGAAAAGCACAAACAAGCTTTGGCAGAAAAGGGTGTGAAGTCAGGGGAAGGAAAGAAATTCTCTGTCAGGGTCCCTGACTCACAAATAAGAAATTTTGCCTGCTGTGATGGTGGATGTTGGGTGAAGGGGGGATTCCAGGGGGACTGTGGGGCTACAGCTGAAGAGGATACAGGAGAAGTCAGTGGATAATGTGGTAGGACCTGGAGTTGCCCATATACCACATATGCCTGCCTGGGTGTCTCATGCTGCTTTTACAGCATTTGCTTTGCCACTCCAAATTTACTATCAGCTGCTGAAGTCTGAGGGTTGGACCCATCAGGTCTAAACACCTTCTCCACAGGTATGGGTGAGGATGAAGGTCCAGACTGAAGGATGTGGGTGGCTCTTCGCAACCAAATGGTCCCAGAAGTACTATCAAGTGCCTAGAAGTGAAGCCCTATAACTGTTTTGCTGACATTTCTGCATCTCCTTTTGGGTTACTGTCCATTCAGACAGACCGTTGACCTTCCCCAGATCATTAGCTGCAAAGTTGAAGGGCTTTCTTGAAGAAAAAGTGTTGAGCTCTCCTGTTCTCAGGTTTTCAGGAAGGAACTGGGACTTGAGGGAGTTGCCCGTGGAAAAACGGGGTCTCGGTGGTACAGCTTACCCTGGGGTGCTGCACAGGGCACTGGGCTTCTGCAGGGACCTCGCTGACTTTCCATGTTGGGACCTGGCAGTGCAGGTGGATGCAGTGCTGGGACAGGCATGCCCTGTGCTGGGGCACACTGAAATGCCCTCCCTGCAGGGCAGCTGTCCCAGCCCACCTCTCCAGCCTGGATGTGGTCTGGAACTGGGGGGGAATCTCATTCTTGAGGAATTTGCTCCTGTTATTTGGCTTTCCTTTTCCTTTGCTCGATTTCATCTCGTTACCCGCAGCTCCACCCTGCTGGGCCATGTGGCAGCACTCTAACAGGTATTTAAAGTGTTACCGAGTGAGCCAATTGGTGCGTTTCAAATCCACTCCATACCATGACAGAATATATTTTCAATATGCTTCAATTTGTTGAGATACATTGGGACTGAAAAGAGACTGGCCAATTCCATGGGAATTTTCTTTTTGCTTGTGGTCAGGTGGATTCTGTGGCCCCCTCCCCACGCTCCCCACACGTGAATTTGGGCTGCTGGTCTGGCTGGTCTCCTGCACGCTCTGCCAGTCCCCATCAGTCCAGAGCCACAGCTCTGGGAGCTCCCCTGGACATCCCTCAGCCCTACTAAAACACGTGAGGCTGGGTCTGCAGCTACTGCAACCATCTGATTTTGGGATCTTGTTTGCACAACTGCTGACACTGGTATGTGTTGGGATAAACACTTTTGATTTTATTCCAGTGTTGGATTAAATGTCATTTAGGCCATTAAATGTCGTTTATGTCATTAAAAGTCATTTATGTCATTAAATGTCATTTCTACTTGATACAGTACTGCAAGCACTGTCTTTTTCTATTTCCCATTTTCTTTTTCTATTTATTGGTGTAGTGGTTTAAACCACTTTTATTG
>NW_008619532.1:656-1294 GCF_000691845.1 Merops nubicus | reverse complement strand
ATCGATGCTGAGACAGCTGTTGCGATGTAGCTTCCCCGACGTTAGTGATGCAGTTTACTTTACCGGATCGGGCCGCCCCGGGTTTGTCTTTCCCGGATCGGGCCGCCCCGGTTGTCGCGGAACGGCGCGATACGCTTTGGACCGCGCGCTCGTCCGTGCAGGCCTTTTGTATCCGAAGGAACCGCGTTCCGTTCTCGAGATCGATCGCTACGTCTCGGGTAGGTCGCTGCAGACTCCCATCAAAGCGTTAGGCTGTTTTGGGGTATATTGTTCTCCGAGTCCAATGACAAACCTGACGCCGTACTCTTCTTCTGACCGGCTCCAATACCACCCTGCGGACTGACGTTACCATCTAGACTGTGTGCCGGTTAGGGTAACTAGAAACATTGGTATTTTAAACACTAGACTTCTATCGGACGCAACACTTAGCTCTAGCTACGCGCACGCTGGCAGAGACGCTAAACGTTGACTACAAAGATCACCAAAGGCTGCGCCGCTGGAGATGACGGCGGTAAAAAACATTGCTCGAGCAGTCCAGACGCATCAACATTTATCACTGTGGTGGTTTAGCCCCGGGCAGGAGTCAGGCACCGCCTGGCACCCCACACCCCCCCCACCCACCGCCGCCAGGACAGGGC
>NW_008619532.1:0-439 GCF_000691845.1 Merops nubicus | reverse complement strand
AAATCCCCCTCCTGACTGTGGGTGAAAAACCGACCCTATCCTAGCTGAACTGGGACATTCCGCCCCTTATTTGATACAATCTACATCATGCCCAGCAGTTATTTAACAATTGACAATACACAATTTAATTCAATGGCTGTTCTCCCCTAAAATTAAGTCCCCTTGTGGCACAGACTTCCTTGTCCTTCTGCATCACCTGCCGGGTGCACCCGGGTCCTGGAGCAAAAGCGATCCCGTGGAGGGGTTTGCCTTTGCCGGAGCAGGGTTCACCCAGACCGTCTTCCCCCAATATGTTCTTCGTGCGCGCTACAGGGACTTTATCCTCTTCCGCAGCACTTCTTGGAGGTTGCCAGGGACATAGATATCTTCATTATGTCCATTGGGATTTGGCGATGCCCAGCTTGCCATTTTACTTCCCAAAACTGGATGTCTGGTGTAG
>NW_008619531.1:18128-39916 GCF_000691845.1 Merops nubicus | reverse complement strand
GTTGAACCTCATTAGGTTCCTCTTTGTGCAGCTCTCCAGTCTGTCCGCCTAACCTTGGAAGTGCAGGGGAGCAGACATCTGGGGTACCTTAGTGTGCTGCGAGGTGCCTAACCATGGCTCTCTGACGAGATGGGCTCTGTACACAAGTGCCGTTGCATTTGTGTGGCCTGTACCTTGGCTGCTAAATCCTGCCAGATCTAACTGAGGAGCCAAGCTCAGCATTTAGAATGTAAGAACACATTATATGACCAGTGTTAGATCATACAAAGACTTAGTTTGGGAAAGGTACAGGATGCATTTTTTTTTTTTTTTTAAGCAACAAAGAATCTGAAAAAAGTTTTGGGAAAGAGATTTCCTTTCACCAGTTCTCATCTTTAGCCTAGTGGGTTTCCTGTTGAGCTGTCATCTCTGGTCTGAAGCCAGACATTAGATTTCAGTTCCCTTTCATTTTTTATATTTTTTTTTCTAACACGGAGTAGCAAATTTTTCTTTGTTTTGGAGATACGGGAGTGAGGCCTTGATCCCAGTCTCATAAACAAAAGTTTTACTGTTTCAGTCTCAGTATGTACCTTGGTGGGGTAGTAAAGTGAATCTGTCGTTTTCCCTGAAAGGGATTGGTGTATTTAAGCTGTTTTAAGACTGCAGTTGCTGTCACCCAACTTCTTCCAGAAAAGACCACTTCAAAAACACAAGTGCCATCCCTGGCAGTATGGGTAAGGAAGGATGCATGTGTTGCATGCTTACAGAGGATGTTAAGGATGCAGTGGAGCTGTTAACCAGGCTGAATTATGTTATGAGCTAGAGGTTGTGTTGTATTGACCAGGATCATAGCATCCTCTGTTCTGTCTTCCTCTGAAGACACCAGTTTTGTGCAGCTAGATATTCATAGAGGCTGTCTTTCAGGATAACTGAAGCTCTGAGATGGGAAATGTGTTCATGTTTTTCTGACTCACCTTTACATCCTTTCCTTATAGTTTGGTCAGTGTTGTTCCAGTTTCCCATGCCTCATGAAAGTTGTGCAAATCAGCTGCTCCCATGGTAGCTTTGGTATTCCTCATAGCTGGCTGCTGTGGTCATGTGAGGCAGTCAGCCCTGGAGGGGTGTTTTTATGAGCACTGACCTATTTTACCAAACAAAGGAATCCAAGTGGTGAAACAGAGGGAGGGGGAATGCAGCCTCCTGCGAGCTTTGTGCAATTTGTCAGGATCACCTTCTGTTCTACAGAGGGAAGTTGCTTTCCAGCCATGCACTTCAACTTGGATTTTGGTCTATCGGCATAAAGGAGATTAAGGAAAGATTTAAAAGTCAACATGAAACATGATCAGTGCATTATAAGGCATCTTGATTTGAAGCCTAAGAGGGACAAATGCAATGGGATGAACAGGTAAAATGGTTGTGCAGCCTGTTGTGGGACTCCAGGAATGAAAAGGAGTAATCTCCTTCTAGAATGAAAATCCAGCTCACATTTTTTATTAGAGTTGTGATCCTTCTGTCTTTCTCTCTGGTCAGAACACTGTGGATCAGTTCAGACACTGAAGCTCGATGCCTTGGCCTATGTTGTCAGAGAACCACAACTTCTGTTTGGTTTTCAGTATCCAAATAGCTCTAATTTCTCCTCTTGTTTTCAGATAGCTCAATGCATGTAGATATTCAGCTTGCTTACAAGCAGCAAGCACTTTCTTCTGACTTTCTTCACAAGAGAACTATGTCAGATCGACAGAATCCAGAGTGCTCTCTGGCTGCAGAAAGTCTTGTCTTGAAATAATTTGAAATGGAAATGTGGACGTGTGTGTAGTAAACTGAGGCACACACACCATGTTAGAGGGGTGTTGAAGGTACACAGTGAGACTTCTTCCTTTACGGAGTGTAATTGTGTTTTACTGGGACACCTCTATCCTTGTATTTTCACTTATGAGTTAAAAAAGTGCTTAAGCCTGAACAGAAATTTATAAACTATTTACAAACAAACATTTATTTGCATATAAATTAACTATAAATGAGGCACTGATATCATAAAATCTACCCAGTTCTTAAATGTGAGCTAATATGATGATCTGTAAAAATGTCACAGACAGACTAGGATGTAGGTCAGCTAATACGCTAATCTTAAAAATAGAAACCCTGATAACTATCTTTAATAACCTTAATTTTATGTGGGTATGAAGACTAGTTTGGGGAGCTGTGAAACAGCTAATATATTAAATACTGTTGGATATAGGAATGGTAGTGGTGCTGCCTGTAGTTTCGGACACCCTGTGTGTTAGGAACTTGTCTACAGTATTATCAACTTTTGCATAGTTATCAGTCTGAAATACTTTGCATTTAGTGTTTGCCTCTGGCTGAATTGTTAGGAGTATTTCCAGGCAAAACACCTCTAGATGAGGTTAAGGAAAAAGGACATTGTATTGTCTTTGTGTATAAACCACAATAAAACCCTGTTGTGATGATTGCAGACGGCCCAGCAGATGTGTTTTCTGAGTGATGTAATAGCAAAAAAGGTCAGTGTGTGTTTGACTTACATTCATAAAAGTGCTTTAGAAAAGGGAAATCACAATCTTTATATAATATAGGTATATTGTTCCTGATATACTGTAGTCAGTTCCAGCTACTTCCTTTCTTCTGGACACTGATATACATTTCCTTTCCATAAAGTCCTGTGAAGAGTATGGAGAGAAACAGGAAAAAGAAAATAAAACCCCAGAATTATTGTAGCAAAGAACAGAAGAATTAGTATATTGGTAGTTTCAGATGGAATTTGGTTAAGATGAAAGCACAGATGCATGGAAAAGACCTGCTGCTTTGACTGCAGTGGCTACTCTTTCAGCACAGGATTGGTATCTGTATGCTCTCACTTGTGTGTACAGCACCCAGGGCAAGCCCTTGCATGCTCACCCCTAGAATTAAATTCACACTACTCACTGTGCTCTGTGGTCCTTTCCCTTGTCTCAACACTGAGGAGGCCTCCCTTGGAGTGCTGGGTCCAGTTTCTGAGCTTCTCAGTGTGAGAGACAGATGGACATACTGAAGAGAGTCCACATAGGACCATTCAGATGATGAAGGGACACAGGGTACCTCTCCTGTGAGGAAAGCTGAGAAAGCAGGGACTGTTCAGCCTGGAGAAGAGAAGGCTCAGGGGGATCTCATCAATGTCTATAAATAGCTGAAGGGAGGGTGGGAAGTGGATGGAGCCAGGCTTTTTTCAGTGGTGCCCAGCAACCAGAGGCAATGGGCACAACATGAGACATGGGAGGTTGCCTCTGAACATCAGTAAACACCTTTTTACTGTGAAGGTGACTGAGCACTAGCACATGTTGGCCAGAGAGGTTGTGGAGTCTCCATTCTTAGAGATATTTCAAAGCCCCCTGGACATGGTCCTGGGCAGCCAGCACTTGGTGACTCTCCTTGAGCAGGAGGGTTGGACCAGATAACCTCTTGAAGTTCTTTCCAACCTCAACCATTCTGTGAGTAGAGAAATGTCCAAAGAAACCAGTAAGAAAGAGAAACAAGGCATTTCTTAATGTCATCCTACTTCCAGGTGCCACTGAGCTAGAGAAGTGCCACTTGTGATTCACATGTGCAGAGCTTGCACCTATGATCAGTTTTTTAGGCTGAGGATGATCATGCTTCTGTTTTGTTAAAACAGAACAGAAGAAATAGGCCATGTAATTTATCATATAGTATTCTAACAGCTAAGGCACTAGGCTTTCAGCTGAAGAGATCTCTTATCAAATGATTATTTAAAATATAAGCTTTTGCTCTGTTGCCTCTTACCCAATCTTTAATTATTTTTTTTTTCAAGAGTGGCTCAGCTTTAACGTGAAGAAGGAATTTAAAATGCTGCCACTCCAGGTGGCCCTTGCCAGGGTGGCTAGAGGTCTCTTCTGGAAGCCCAAAGATACTGATGTTAATCTTCTTTTGCCATACAGAGGACTGAGCCCTCACACCCATAATATTTTAATGAAAGGTGTATTTTCTAGAAGGTTTCTGCAGAACCTCTGTCTGTAGATGTACACTGATGGGTTCTGGCCCTGAGGTTTATGAAAGAAAGAAAAGCTCAACTTTGAGGATTATGATTGAATGTGAAACAACAACAGCTGAGGCAATTCTGGCCATCCACAGAACAGTTTACATTCTTCAGAGACACTTCACTGGTAAAAACTTAGGCAGCCCTGAAGCTGGTCAAGAGTTTGGATGACTACTTTTTCAAAGAGGCCTGATGACACTAGTCAGGGTTGCTTTTCAGAGGAAAAGGACCAAAACAGAAAGGGAATATGAGTAAGGGGAAACGGTTACAACAGTGAAGGGTGTAGCAGGTCAGTTAATAAGCAAGACACCTTGGTCAATTTATTAAGACAATTGTGTCCTTTGACAAATGCAAGAAGGGAGGAGTATGTGAAATATAAAGCACTGATGTCAAACTTCAGAGCTTGTGTGGAGCCACACACTGCTCCAGTGTGTCTGAAGAGCGTTTTTCTGGCATCTGATTGCCCCTTAAAGTAGACCTGGTGAGAGGTACTGCTGTGAAAAGTAAGGAGTGGTATTAAACTGTTGGGGAGAGGACTGGAGCAGTGATACTGAAAAAAGAAATAAATATTGTTATCTTGACTGTGTTATCACTGTTAGCAGTATCACCTAATACTGTTGTGTAACCTAATTGTTACCAGAAATATGTTGACGTTTCTATCCGTCTTACTTGCATATCTCATGCTGGAACTTTCAGCACTGCCTCCCTCTTCTGTAATTTTTAGGAAGCCTGTCAGCTATTTAGCATGAGGAATTTCTTGTATATGTAGCAAAAAATGACTACGTGCACGTGTAGCACAGGGCGTTCTTAGTTAGACCTTGTTTAGAAGAGCAGACCTGAGTCCCTCACCTTACTTCTAAGTGATAAGAAATGTGCTAAACTTTTTGTTTCTGTAGCTACTATCTTATTCCCCAACAGTGCTGGTTTATGTACCATGTGATGGAAAACATGTTTGTGCTTCACTGCACAAAGTAACCGACAACTGCTGTTCCCAGGGCTGTGTTGGCAGCTCTGCTGAAATCATCCATAGTGCTGCTGAGCAAGAGAGGAAACTACCAACGGAAAAGCATGTTTGGTTCCGCTCGAATGGAAGTGTAAAGGAAGGGAAAACTACTACAAAGTTCAAAAATATTTTCTGAGGACATAAACTATATTTTATTAGGTTGTCTTATAGGAAGACTTCAAAGTACCAACAAATTACAATTATTAGAATACTAAATATTAATAAATTACTTCTAAATTAAATAAAAATAAGAAATGTTTTTATACATTATTGTAAAATAATATTACTTTCCTTCGTATTGGATTTTATGGAAACAAACCACAGAAAGATAAAATAGCCAACATTTTGTCCTATAAAATCATGTGTTTTAAAACTTTCCCCAGCTGATTACATTTGAGTGAACAGATGGCTAACTCATTTTCTGAAATTCATAAAACCCACAAGACTAATAACAAAATGCACTAATCAAAATAATGTCCTTGTATATTAAAGTTTTAGAAATATTTTATGAGCACTTTGCAACTAAACAGCCTGATACAAGCATTGCAAGGTACTGTTCAACACTGGAGTATAAACAATGGCACATAACTACAGAGTGTATTGCAAATAGTGGCATAACACAGATCTACTAGTGCATAGACACAACAGTACTTAAACTGTGTTCTCATGTTTTAAATACTCATCTAATATGCAAATATCAGAAGTGACATCTTTCTAGAAGCCTAGATTTGTTTTTATTTGACCCTGTTCACAGATTTTGTGGACACATCTCATTCCTGCAAATAGCTGTACCTGCAATTCATATAGATGCTTCTATGCTATTAGAGTAATGCTGTAGACTGCCAGAGACTGTCATCTCTTGTGTACTAGGGACCTGATGTATCTATAGTAAGAGTCTATCCATGCTTTGACTTGGTCAGTTCAGGATCCAAGTCAACTAAAACTTGCAAATAATCTTTATGTTGTTTATACTTCTATGGATTTTTCTAACAAAGCAGAAGAAAACCCTCTATCTCTTCTCCCATTATTTCCTTCCTGTTTCCATAGGTGTCAGGCTTCAAGCTGTATTTGCTCAGGGTGCAGGTGACATTTTTCCACATACAGACTAGTCTGGTTATAGAATCATAGAATTGTTTAGGCTGGAAAAGACCGTTAAGATGATAGAGTCCAGCTGTTAAACTGGCACTGCCAAGTCCACCTCTAAACCATGTCACTAGGCACCACATCTACACATCTTTTAAATACTTCTAGGGATGGTGACTCAACTGCTTTCCTGAGCGCCTGCTCCAAGGGTTGTAAAGCATTTCAGTGAAGAATTTATTGCTAATATCCAAATTAAACTTCCCCTGGCATAACCTGAGGCCATTTCCTCTTTTCCTATCACTTGTTATTTGGGAGAAGAGACTGGCACCCACTTTGCCCTACAACCTCCTTTCAGATAGTTTTAGAGAGCAATAAGGTTTCCCATGCACTTCCTTTTCTTCAGGCTAAACAACCACAGTTCCTTCAGCTGCTCCTTGTAAGACTTGTTCTCTGGACCCTTCACCAGCTTCGTTGCCCTTCTTTGGACACACTCCAGCACTTCAATGTGTTTCTTATTGAGAGAGGCCCAAAACTGAACCTAGTATTTGAGGTGCAGCCTCACTAGTGCTGAGTTAAGAGGACAGTCTCTTCCCCAGTCCTGCTGGCCATGCTATTTCTGATACAAGCCAGGATGCTGTTGGCCTTCTTGGCCACCTGGGCACACTGCTGGCTATTATTCATCTGACTGTTGACCCCCAGGTCCTTTCCCGCCAGGCAGCTTTGCAGCCACTCTTCCCCAAGCCTGTAGCGTTGCCTGGGGTTGTTAGGACCCAAGTGCAGGACTTGACACTTGGCCTTGTTTTGAACCTCATACAACTGACCTCTGCCCATTGCTCCAGCCTGTTCAAATCCCTTTGTAGAGCCTTGTCGCGAACCGAAGATGGGAAATCCCTGATTTGCAAGGTTGTGACAGTCTGCCCCTCCAAAAGAGAGGCTTCAGGCGAGACGTAGAGTCCCTCTCCCGAGGGTGGGTCGGTGATACCCTTTCTCCATGCTCATAAAGTACCACCGAGATCAAAGGTCACTGAACAAACAGTTTAATTTATTTAGGAACAATACCAATCAAAACTTAAGGTTCAAGAAAGGAAGTAGGTGTATGTATATATATGTCACAAGCCTTCCTACCCTCAAGCAGATCAACACACCCACTTACCTGCAGACTTACTGAGGGTACACTCGCTATTTCCTCATAAACAGAAGTGGCCCAAACACTGAGCCCTGGGGAACACCACTTGTTGCTGGCTGCCAACTACATTTAACTCCATTCACCACCATCCTTCGGGCCTGGCCATCCAACTGGTGTTTTACCCAGCAGAGCATATACCCATCCAAGCCATGAGCAGCCAGTTTCTCCAGGAGAATGCTGTGAGTAACAGAGTTGAAGGCTTTACTGACATCCAGATAGACAACATCCACAGCCTTCCCCTCATCCACTAAACAGGTCAACTTGTCATGGAAGGGGATCAGGTTAGTTAAGCAGGACCTGCCTTTGATAAACCCATGCTGACTGGGCCTGATCACCTGGTTGTCCTGTATGTGATGCATAATATCACTCACTCAAGATGATCTACTCTATAGTAGAAGCATATAGGGTATATGTGCTGCGTGCTGCATCTTACTCAGGATCTATGTTCTTACCTCATAGGTGGAAGAAGACTTTATTGTCTGTGGTTTTTCAGCATTCTACAGACATCAATGGCCATAAAATCTTCCTAAAACTAAGCTAGTGCTTGTTTAGAGAACAGAAACAAGGTATTGATTGAACAGAATGTTAAGGCAAGCCACACTTCTGTGAGCCCTCCTGCAGGTATTCTCCAGCCAGGTCTCTGAGAGCCACCTTGTATACATCTCCATTGTTTGTTTTTCTTTTGCTCAATTTGCTCAGAAAATGTTTTGGAGGGCTCTTTGCACTGGCTTTGTACTATTTTATGCCTTGAGATGTTGTTGTGAATTTTTTTTTTTCCTCAGCTACTCTTTCTTGCCTTTTTTTTTTTCTTTTTTTTTAGGAAAAGATAAATACATTAAATCAGTAATTGACCAGGGATTTATAACATCAAATGAAGCCGTTTTGTGTCTTTTGCAAGTGCTGTACCTGATTCTAAATATAGGGATAGAGCCAGTTGTTGGACCTCCTTACAAAAGTGTGTCTTTGATCTGTAGGTGTTTACACAAGTAGAATAGAGATAATACTTCTTTTCACTCAGATTTTAGAAGCGATGATCTTTGGATTAGACAGATAACATGAAGTAGCCAGCATCAAACATGAGGTCTGCGCAGGCAGATATGGAACACAGTCTGCTGAGATTTGGAGAGAGAGGCAGATATAGTGCTATGTTTGCTTAGAAGTGTGATTATTGATAGTCTGGAAAAGAGTTGTGAACTAGACGGAGTCTTGCTAAGTAATTTTGGTGATGGGTGATAAAATCCTTGGTCAGCAGAATGAAGTCATGATTTTGCTTTTAGCCAGCGGCCTGTGGTTGAAGCATTCCCAGAAGTATGTTGGATTACCAGGCTTAATCCCTTGCCTTGCTTCAGAGGATTTGTACCCGTGCCTCCAACTGTCAAGACATTTCCCCGACTGCCGCAGAATAAGAGGAGAGAGACACAGAGTGTTTAATTTCTCCTCCTGGTGCCATTCCACTTTGTGTAATTAATTAAGCATTCAGTGAGCAGGGATGAGAACAGAGCTGACCCATCGCTTAAATACTGCCCTGATTACCAGACTAGAGTCTCCCCCAGCCCTTTTTATCCCCTCATCTGCCTCAGACACTGTCTGATCTGGAAGACAGCAAATGTTTGGAGGAAGAAATAAAAAAGTACTATAGAATAGCCCTATCATATACATGGCTAGGGTGTCTGGGTAGGGTGATAGCTCTGGATTTTTCCTGGGCTGATACGTAGATTAATGCATGGCTTGAATGTATTTAAAAGAACTGTTGATTCAGGGAATGGTTTTGTCTGTACATCAATGTGTTGTTCAGTGTGAAGCTACAGACAAATGGCTTTATGCTCAGCATATCTGCTCTTTGCCCAGATTTAGTCTTCATCCTTCAGGAGAGACAGGAAGAACAGACTACAACTATTCTAGTTTCTTCCCTATGGAGGAAACATGAGAGTGCCTTGTACTGGATGCTGTTATGACTTCTGCAGTCATCATAACTTATGCAACCAAAGTCCACTGTGGAGCTTGGCTCTCTGAAGGCTTTGCGCTCAACTGCTTAAAGTGGTTAAAGCATTCATGGGGTATGGCTAGCCTCCACTTAATTGAATTTGAGGATAATATGGTTGTTAGCAAATTAAAACTTTTTCCAGAAGTTTGTTTATTACTGATGGTACATGTGAGTCACAAAGAACATGGAGTCACTTTGACATTGCTGGGAGAGTTTCAGGCTAATAACTGGAAGCGCTCTTCTCACTTGCAAACTGAAATAATGAAAGTTATTTTGACAGCCTGAAAGTAAATGTCATTTTTACAAAGATGCTTTTGGAAGAGAGCCACGTCCCAAGAATGACTCAGTGAAGGTTGTATCATGCAGAAGCAATGAGAAGTACTCCAGAGCCGAGGCTTCTCATTGTTGTTGTTGCTGCTATTACTGTGAAGCAGGATATTTTGTACCCCTTTACCTAAGCAGATAATAAAAGATGGGCTTGTTATCAGGGGAAAAAGAAAAAAAAACCTTGTGCTTAAGTGCTTGCCTACAGATGTGTTTGCCTTGGTCTCATCAATCAAAATTTAAGTAGTTATTGAGTTGAAGCCAATGTCAGTAAAGTAGACAACTTTACTGCATCTTATGCAAGAGGAAGGCTTTAAAGTGAGGAAATGGGGCCTTTTCCACATATTTTATCTCCATGTAAAAACAGCTACTTCCATGATTTTGATATTGTTACTAAAGCATAAGGCATAGAAATGTGGTCTTTGAGACTCTATGTTCAATGAGCGCTTACCGTAGAAATAAATTAAAAGTATTAAAATTATTACTGACAGTATGAAAAATATACAGTAAATGTACAGTGAAAGTGTTTACGTACAGTAAATGTATAGTAAAAATGTACATATAAAAGACTCAGCTACAGCTATTTCCAGAAGCCCATGTTCCTAGCTCTTAAATTTGGAGGGAAATAATCTGCTGATCCTTGTTTCAAAGAGATGGCAAGTGAGAGTGACCAGAGCAGTAAGTGCCAGCAAGCAGCTTTTATCAGAAGGTCCCTGAATAGCTGGTTGTGCATACACATGCAAAAAGTAATTTAGATCTGCTAAATACAATCCACAGAAAAGACTGTGGATTATAGTTGGGGAAAAAAATAGGAAAATAAAGATATGGCACAAAATTAAGTTTTAATTTCTTTAAAAATTTCTTCTTAAATGAAACATATAGTAGCAGGAAGTCCATTCCATCAGTGTACTCTTAGAGAATCATCTGAGCTCATTAGAGCCTACAGTAAAAATCTTGCAGACTACTTTTCACATGAAAGATGTTTCTGTCCTAGTTGGAAATTGATTCATCTTGAAATAGGTCAGTTGTGAGCTCCTCCAAGTTGGAGAAAATTGTATCAGCCATGGGTTTCTGATCGTATTTCCTCTGGAAAGGAAAGCAGTTATATCAGAACAGCCACGTGGGGTTTCTTGATTATAAACTAATCCAGGTAAAAATTCTTCAGTTAACGAACACATGAGTGTTTGGGTTTGGGTTTTCCCCTAATGCTCTGTTACCCTTGCAACTTACCCTGGAAGCTAAAACTGAACGTCTGTAAATCACTGTACAGCCTGAAGTGGCAACTTACAGGGATTTGAGCAGTAGGCATGAGAGACAGTATTTTCAAAACTACTTTAAAACAAAGATTACCGTTTTGTTGTGTATAACCTTTCTTCTTTTTTATTATTGAAGATGGGACATGGAACACGGAACCTCAGAAGATAGTTAAACTGGGGGTTCTGCCTGTTAGAAGTCTGCTTGTGATGGAGGAGACCATTTGGGCTGCATGTGGTGGACAAATTTTTATAATCAGCACTGTGACACATTCCATAGAGGTAAACACTTTTAAAAGCATTGCTCACATACTGTGCTACAGGGTGTCAGTGGTGAACTTTTAAACATTAAAATTTGATCAAGAAAATTCGTGATTCAGGAAGCTTTTAATGAAATACAGTTTCAGTTCTGTTAAATCCCACTCCCTACAGTCTGAAATTCTGCTGTCACATTCTCTGCTCATGTCTCAGTAGACCTAGGTGTGCTTCCATTTTCCCTCAGGTTTTCATAATGTGCTTGGAACTCGTAGAGTATTCAGGGCAAGAAGTTTGCATAAAAATGAGATCTGAGGAAAGGCAGCAAGGAAGTGGCTACGAATTCCAGAGGGAGAAGGTTTAATTAAAAGACTCTCTCTACACAGTTAGGTGTTACTTGTACCTGCTGATGATTTCATAAGTTTTTTCTTCAGAGTGTTACTTCTCAGTGGCCTACAAAAATTTGCTTTGCATAAGGACATTTTCCAATAAATTATCATGCAAAAGTCCGCTTTCGGGAAGGAGAGTGTTAAGGATCCAAGCTCGTATTTGTGACCACATTTTCCAGAAAGCATTAAGCCCTTATTTCTGTCGAAGTTGCAGCCTCCACCAAAAGAATGTCTTAGTGGTCTAAAATGTAGAGTTGATGAAAGGTTAGGAATTAAGCTTCTCCTTCAGCCTACAATACAGTTACACTAAGCTGCATGATGTTTACAGCCATGAAGTTGTTTCACACGGGAGTCCTGATGAGCTCACAGGCTCCTTCTTTGTGTGCTTTGTTGCTGCTTTTTTGTTTCATTGATGATCCTGTTTTCTCCCAACAATCGTCTATTTGGTACAATTGATTCTGTGAGTCATTGTCATGTGTTTGCAGGGAAATAGCTAACATCCTAATTTCCTCTGTCTTTATCAGTACTTTCTGGGTGATTTGTTTCATCCAAGTAGATGCTCAGATCATAGATTTTCCTACTTTCTTTTTCTTTAGGACTTGTTTTGTTAATAGTTTGAATGGTATAATGAGGGGAAGATGTTGGAAGACTGATTTGGATAGGTGGTTGAAGTGGACTTTCCTTGGCTTTGTTGTGGGGCCAGAGTGGCCTCTGGGACACCTGGTTACTGTCCTACAGCCTTTGATGACTGACCTCTCTGAGTCTCACCAAGAAATACATAGCAATAGGAAGAGACCACAGCTGGATTGATTGTTCCTCTGTGACGCTGGTTACCTACAGACAGACCTCTGTAAAGACCAGATCTCTGTAAAGAAGTCTAGTAATTCCTGCCTAATTCTATCCCAAAGCTCTTCCTAGATGAGGCGGCATGACTGCAGTTTGGGCTGTACTGTTTTGGCACGGGGGAACAAAAGCAGAGTTAGACAATCTTTGAGGATTAAAGAATATATAAAGCTTAATCTATCAAAATACAGTATAGCATGATGGATTGCAGTATTGAAAACAGAAGTTCGGAGAGAGAAAATAGCAAATATCAATATCTCTCAGACATGGTAATTTCATTTTTCAGCTGTTATTACAAGTTTTCCTACAAAAGCATCACAGGAGTTTTTCCTCCAGAGTACTTAGTAAAGTAACACACCTGTTGTGTTCAGAGTTCAGATTATTACAGATCCACTGACTTTTATAGCTATAATTAATATACAGGCAATGAATGCTGCAGCAAACAATGTATAAGAAGTGGTGCCGCTGGAAATGGTGCGTATGTGTTGGATAATATTTTCTCAACACAGATAATTTTATTCAAGAATGTGATGGGTTTCTTTTGTATGGCTGGCTGAGGGTCACCTTTTTCCATTCCACACAAATATCCGTACCATTGCATGTCACCTTCCTCATGGAATTTTGAACAAATGATTTTTTAATTACCTCTCCACTGGTCCTAAGACCAGTACTGATATTGTTTTCATCATTTTACTACACTAAACAGCTCAATAATGTTTTCATTATTGTTACCCAATTTGTTTTGATAACTTCCTGGGTTTATATTTCCAAAAGTGACCTCCTGTAATGTTCATACGACATTCATTGGCAATATTGATTCAATATTATATTAAATATACATGAGGCAATTTAGACTCTGTCTACAGAGAATATTTCAACAAAATCAGTAGCTGAATACATCTGAGCTACCTCTGCTTTACTGTGCAGAGCAGAAGCTTTGCTGTGTGAAGGGAAACAGCAGCAAGGAAATGTTTGTTCTCCCTCCATGCCCTCTCATGTTGAGAGTTTGTAGTAATGATTTGACTCAAGATTTTTTGCATGATATTCATCTTTGCCCTATTAGCAGGAATCCAGTTGTAGAGGGTTCAATGGTTACTCTTCCCTCTTTGCTGAACTTTCTATCTCCTCATACTTAAAATTACAGCTGCTGGCTTGTTCATTGCTTTCTACTGTCATGCATACATACTCTGTGCTTTGTGTCATATACATTATCTATAAGGGCACTTAACTAGTTTTGAAGGCCATATTTGTGCAAGCCAATAAGCGTATTCAAGACTATTTTGTAAACTTTATCCTTGTGAGGCAGTCCTGCTTCATAGGTATCTATCTAATCATTAACTGTCTGTGCATTTGCTAAGTGCAAAGTACATTATCCTTGAAACCAATGTCATTCTATTCCTCCCTGCTTTTCTAAGATACTTATTTAATATTTTTTCTTTAATAGCTAGTAGTAAATGAGCAGGTGTGGCATCCTATATGTTTGATTTGGATGTTATGCACTTTTCCTGCTTTTTTTCCCCCCTCTCTGATACGGGTAAGACTTTCAATTCACTTGTTTTAATGGTATGTTACTGTAATGGAATGTTTTAGGAATTGTCTTTTATTGGCACAGTGCCCCTAACTGGCAGAGTGCCTCAAGCTCCTTGGCAAGGGACGTGTGAGGAACGCGTCAATTGCTGTAATATATTAATTACATACTCTGACACGCTTTTTGTGAAGAAGAAATTTGGCGTTAGTCCTGACCCTAAATCTGACATTTGTATTGGTGTTGGATATAGGCCTTGGTCCCACAGTGGTCTCGGGCCTGTAGACCCTTACTCTCTGCAAAAGCAGCATGTGTTTGTTTAAAAACAATTAAAAAATGCCAGAGTATTTAACAAAATAAAGTCACCAACTGAATGGCATTCCATCCTGGTTTGTTTAGTATTGTTTTTAAAACTTGGCTGACTACACATGAGTTACTCTGAAACGTTCAGCTGAATAAACACAACAAATGAAAATCCCTGCACATGAGTGTATCTTGTCTGAGTACTGTAACTTCTTCAAAGTAGTAAAAGTCATTTGTTTTACCTTGTGGACAATGACACCCATTATTCATCACTCATGAAGCTTGAGAAACCACAGTGCAGTTCTTGGCACGGCTGTTTGGTACAAGTGAGCACCCCCCCAGAAGAAAGACTCCAGCCATGCCCGGCGCTGCTGAGACAATAGTGAGCTATGTTGGGCTGTGCTGCTGGGCAGGAGGGCTCCAGCACCCACAATGGCCTCTGCAGCTCTCCTGTTGCTGTAGAGTTTGAACGAGAGAGCCTGCAGGGAAAAAAAGCTGGGCTCTTAAGAGAGAGGAATGTAGGTATGAAAACTGAAAGAGAAAAGTAAAATGAAATTTGATTTTTTTTTTTTTTTTTATAGCAGTAAGACATTTTTGTCCCTTTGGATCTGTATTTCTTGTTATGAGAAGAAAAAAAATAGTTGAGAAAAAGGCAGGCTATTGGTTTTCAGATAGATATGCAATTGAACCAGATGTCAGAACTACATATCTGTAAAAGTACATACAGGTCTGGGGTATGTTCCTGCTCCATGTTAGAAGACCCTCTGAATGAGAAAAACAGTTATTTTTACATGGTTTTTTTGTGGCATTGACAATGCTACAGTTTTACTTTAAATGTGTCTCCTTGTTTCAGCAGCCAGCTGTACGAATGGCAGGGCAGACTAAGTGGGAGGATAACGAGTTGGCTGGTAAAATGGAATGTGGCAAAAATGCATGTGCAAGTTGTTTACAGTGGTGCCTACAGAATTGCCAGCTGTGGTCAGACCACTCCAGGGAAAACACATTTCTTACAGTCTGCTTCTCATTTCTTTCTAATTTCAAGCAGTGCAAATTGCTGGTCAGGCTCACTTCAGCAGCCTTGGATCTGTCCCTAGGAAGCTTTCAAAAGTCCATTGGTCATTGGTGTAGGGATGTATGAGTTTATAAACAGAAGTTACTATTTTAAAATACTTTCTGCAATGAAACACGCATGATGAGAGTATCGGGAAATTTAGTCATAGTTGTTTCTGGCTTTGAAGGATGAGGTTCGTGAATGAATTCTACTGTTGAATAAGTCATATGGTTTTCAAGTTGTGTATCTAATTTGATAAAGAATGAATGGAGGTTGCTGGAAGGATTCAGTGAATATCAGTGTGCCTGCCAGACAGTGCACGCCGTGCATTCTGCAGGTGTGTTACTCAAAGGGTCAAAGGGTGATGCAGCAACGCTCAAAAACTGAACCACTGCCTAATAGCAGAAGAGAAACTGCTCTGTTCAGTCATTAAAAACTGAAGATTTGAAGAACAGTGTTAACAAATGAAATGGGGGAAAAAAAATCTTCCCCTTTATTTTTAAACAGCCCATTTTTTCAGTGGGAAGTACTAATTTATGGAGTAATAAAGTATGAAAAGAAAATTAGTGCTACTAATATAATATCAAAAATTACACTTTGTGAAAGCTTAAATTTCTATTCTTTATCTCTGATATTATTCTGTTTGTTGAATTTAGATAAAGAATTTGAACACTATATCTATAACCCTAATATATCCAAAACAGAATAATGGCATAATACAATAATGGCTCCTATGACTGGAGTGTAGGAGTAGAGGGAAATAAGGTTTTTAGGAAAGACAGGCAGGGGAGCAGAGGAAGGGGTGTCACCCTCCAGGTCAGCCATCAGCTGGAGTCCCGTGAGCTTTGCCTGGGGGTGGACGAGGAGCTGACCGAGAGTTAATGGGTCAGGCAGGGGAAGGTGAGATCATCATAGAATGGCTTTGGTTGGAAAAGACCTTTGAGATTATTGAGTCCAACCGTTATCCTAACACTAACATGTCCCTAAGCACCTCATTTAAACATCTTTTAAATATCTCCAGGGATGGTGATGCCAACACCTCCTTGGGCAGCCTGTTCCAATGCTTGACAACCCTTTCAGTGAAGAAATTTTTCCTAATGTCCGATCTAAACCTCACCTGGTGCAACTTGAGGCCATTTCCTATTGTCCTGTCACTTGTTACTTGGGAGAAGAGACTGGCACCCACCCTACTATACAACCTCCTTTCAGATAGTTGTAGGGAGCAATAAGATCTCTCCTGAGCCTCTTTTCTTCCAGGCTGAAGAGCCCCAGTTCCTTCAGCTACTCCTCATAAGACTTGTTCTCTACACCCTTCACCAGCTTTGTTGCCTGTCTTTGGAAACACTCCAGGACCTCAGTGTCTTTCTTGTAGTGAGGGGCCCAAAACTGAACCCAGTGTTCGAGGTGCAGCCTCACCCGTACCGAGCACAGGGGGATGATCACTTCCCTACTCCTGTTGGCCACGCTATTTCTGATACAAGCCAGGATGCTGTTGGCCTTCTTGGGCACCCGGGCACGCTGCTGGCTCATATTTTTCCACTGCCAATCACTACCCCCAGGTCCTTTTCTGCCAGGCAGCTTTGCAGCCACTTCTCTCCAAGCCTGTAGCGTTGCCTGGGGTTGTTGTGACCAAAATACAGGACCTGGCACTTGGCCTTGCTGAAGCCCATACCTCAGCCCACTGATCCAGCCTGTCCAGATTCCTGATCATAGTGGATGTCTGCTACAGGCCACCTGACCAGGAAGACTGAGTGGATGAGGCCCTCTATAAACAGGAGCAACTTCACATATATAAGCCCTGGTCTTCATGAGGGATTTCAGCCACCCTGATACCTGCTGGAAGGATGTCACAGCCGAGTGCCAGCAAATCCAGGTGGAATGCATTGATGGCAATTTCCTTATCCATGTGGTAGAGAAATCAATGAGAAAAGGTGCTGTGCTTGATTGTGTTCTCACCAAAAAGAAGGGGCTGGTGGGTAAAGTGAGGCTCAAGGGTAGCCCTGGCTGCAGTGACCATGAAATAGTGGAATTCAAGATCCTTAGGGCACCAGGAAGGTGTGCAGCAAGCTCACTACCCTGAACTTTAGGAAAGCAGACTTTAACCTCTTCAGGGATCTACTTGGTAGAGTGCCATAGGACAAAACCCTGAAGGGGAGAGGAACCCAGGAAAGCTGGCCACCTCCTCCACACCCAGGAGCAATGCATCCCAAAAAAGAGGAAGACAGGAAAGCATGCCTGGAGGGCTGCATGGATGAAGAAGGAGCTCCTTGGACACAGTTAGACAGAAAATCTACAGAGAGTGGAAGCAAGGATAGGTGGCCTGGGAGGATTACAAAGTTGTCCAAGCAACCACAGATCAGGTTAGAAAAGCTAAAGCCCAGACAGAATTAAATGTGGCCAGGGACATCAAGAGTAAGAAGAAAAGCTTCTACAGGTATGTTAGTGATAAAAGGAAGTCTAGGGAAGATGTGGGCCCTCTCCAGAAGGAAACAGGAGATCTGGTCATGAGGGATATGGAGAAAGCCGAGGTACTCAATGACTTTTTGTTTCAGTCTTCACTGGCAAGGCTCTAGCCACACTGCCCACGTTGCAGAACGCAAAAGCAGGGATTGGGAGAAAGCAGAACTGCCCACTTTAAGTGAAGACCAGGTTCGAGACCACCTAAAGAACCAGCAAGTGTACAAGTCCATGGGAACTCATGAGATTCATCCGTGGATCTCTGGAGCCCCAACATAAGGAGGACCCCTTTCCTATGCAGACAAGCTGAGAGTTGGGGTTGTTCAGCCTGAAGAAGAGAAGGCTCCAGGGACAATGTATTGTGGCCTTCCAGTATCTGAAGGGGGCCTATAAGAATGCTGGGGAGGGACTTTTCACAAAGGCATGTAGTGATAGGACAAGGGGTAATAGCTTCAAACTGGAAGAAGGTAGCTTTAGAATAGATGTAAGGAAGAAGTTCTTCACCCTGAGGGTGGTGAGTCACTGGAACAGGTTGCCCAGGGAAGCTGTGGTTGCTCTGTCGCTGGGGGTGTTCAAGACCAGGTTCAATGGAGCTTTGAGCAGCTTGGTTTAGTGGGAGGTATCCCTGCCTATGGCTGTGGGGTTGGAACTAGAATGTTTAAGGTCTCTTTTAATACAAGCCTTTATGATTCTATGATTCTGTAACCATCTTAGACTAAGAGCTTATCCTGAGAAATGTAATTTAGATTTTGATGCAAAATGACAAAAATGTAACCCTTAATTGCAATGCAAATTTGTGTACTTTTACAAGGAGGAAGGGAATACTTCCCATTTTATTTGCAAATGTAATTAAGAGTATATAATATGTAGTGTAAATATTAGACTAGATATTTACTTCCATATCCCTCAGAGAGAGATTTGTGTCCAGGGAACAATATGTCATGGATTTAGCCCAGGAAGTTTTATGTTTTCAGAATAGCTCACTGTACTTGATAATAGCTGGCACAACATTAAAGGGCCGTGTTTAACTTCAGAGACAGTTAACTTACAAGACAAAATGTGGGAAAAAATATT
Source organism: Merops nubicus (assembly GCF_000691845.1). NCBI lineage: Eukaryota > Metazoa > Chordata > Aves > Coraciiformes > Meropidae > Merops > Merops nubicus. The sequence goes on along the minus strand of NW_008619531.1, from coordinate 21,162 downwards.
CCCAACTTCTTCGTAATGCTTAAAGAACTTTAATATAGCTTTATTCTGCACATTAACAGGAGCATGCAGAGAGGTTTTTGCCTTCCTAGAGTCATGCAGAAGTTGTAGCTGAAGGAACTAGATCAAGGAAAAGGTCTACCGTAAAAGTCCTGTATTACTTCAGGGGGATTTGGGCCTTTCTAGAGAGAAGCATAAATATTTTGAAGAACAGGAAAACCAAATAGCTAATAGTTGTGATATTCAGAAGTGCCTGTGAGTTGAAAAGCAAGCCACAGCATTAAGGGTCACAGTGTTATGTATGTAGTTCAGCAAATAATTGTGTATTTATTTCCATAAACACTCTACTTTCTAAGAATTACTTTTTCCTTGAATCAGCTATCCTTGTTCTGAAAGTGCTCCCTGACAGAACAGAAGAAAAATGGTTTTTAATAGATAAAGAGGAGTTCTGCTGTAGGCAAAAGTAATATATTTGAGAGAAGTCTGGAAGCTCTTCCCCAGGAAAGCTCCCCAGGAAGTTCTTCTGTGGTAGTTTTCCCAAAGGGGTATCAATAAAGAAATACAAACTCCTTTGAAATTTGAGCCATTACAGGCTTGCCAGTCCCTACGATGCAATATTTTTAATGAATACAATAACTAAGTTACTGTGTAGTTGCTCTGTCACTAGGTAGAATTTATGGCTCCATTCCATAACTAACGTTGATGTATTTTCCAAAAAAAAGTAGCATGAAAATTAATACATTATATGCAGCAGTCAGAACATATCCTGAGCAAAGCAGAGGAAGCTGACTTTGTCCTTGACAGAGAGGACAAAGATATGGTGCCTCCACTGAACAGCTGATAAAGAAGGTTGAATGATGTTGTTCGGTTGCATCTCCCCACAGAGTCCTTGTTTTTCTTCCAGAACCATTTTGAAGCCCATCAAGAGGAAGGGATGGTAATCTCTCACATGGCTGTTGCTGGAGTGGGAATCTGGATTGCCTTCACATCTGGGTCTACACTTCGCCTTTTCCACACGGAGACACTGAAGCACCTCCAGGATATTAACATTGCCACACCTGTCCACAACATGTTGCCAGGTAGCTGAATCACATCCTGTGATAACGTTTTTGTTTTGTCTTTATCACACTCCTTCTCCAGAGTGGTGTTGATTAGGCCAGAATCAGAAGGTCTGTCTTGGACTTTGAGTCTGATAACTGTCTCGTGACTGTTTGCTTTAGTAATTCACAGTCTGTCACCATCCCAGAAGAGCAATATGTGCAGTGAGCTGATTGAGTAGCAGCTCTCCACCACTGAGGTTGTAAATGTGCCTCCTTAGAGGTTGTAAATGTAATTAAACAGGTGGATTCATCTGTTTAGTCTTTTGGGGGGTTTTGTAGTTTTGGGGTTTTTTTTGTGTGTATGTGATTGTCAAGCAGTAGGATAATGCAGTCTGCTATGAAAATGTGTTTGCTCCACAGAGTTTAACGTTTGTTTCTGGAACTTATTATCAAAGCACGTGATGGAGTCAATTTGCCTAGGATCTGGACCAAAAAAATACATGCTTAATTTTAGTTACATCAGTACTCCCAGTGAACTCAGCCAAACCACTCACACGCTGTCATTCTGGAGTGTGTTCAGTGTTTTGCTAATTGGAGGATTAATTTGTTGAATTGAAAAGTAATCTTGCAAGTAAAGGTAGAACCTCTGGTTGTTAGAATAAAGTTTAACAGAGCTTTAAGTGTTCTAACACTCTTCAGTCATCCCCAAATCATCAGTGTCACTGACAGTTGCACTAGCCTGTAACCGTTTTGCAGGTGAGTGTCCAGGACGTCAGCATCAGCAAACCCATCAGCTGGGAGCTGTGGCAGTGCTAGGAGAAGAGGTGGACACAGGAGTGATACTGGTGTGGCCGACCAGGAGGTGGCCATGAGGGGACAACCGTTCTTTCTGTCTCTCCCTGGTTATAGACTGCAGTAGATGAGCTTCTGGTTTTTCTGGGCCATGTGTGTGCCAGATTTTTGTTTTATTTCTAGCAAAAGCAAGTTCTTCCTGCACTGATATTGTATTTGTATTCTTACAAGAGTTAGGTATAACTCTTGCATCAAAAATGTTTTGCTTCTTCAGTCTCTGTCTTCTCATCATGGTTTTTTGTTTTTTGGTTTTTTTTTCAGATGGCATTAGCTTTGCAGTGAAGCTCTATTTTGAATTGTCATTGAGACAATTGTCATATTATTTATGTTGTGTTCTAAACAAGATGGTTTTTAACATGTGGTTTTTGACTGTAGCCCCAACACTGAAGAGCAGCAAATCGCCTTCCTTTAAATAGGTCATTTGAATTGAATTCATCACTGTTATGCAAAGAAATCAAAATCATTTGTAAAAAGAAGATTAATTTTTAATATGTTCTCCTGTTTATAGCAGGGAGGGATAAAAGGAAGTAGGGTCTCCCTTATACATATTTTTTTTTTGCATATAAAAAACTTCCAAAATTTAGCTTTAGCATTTATCACCATGGTAATAAAACTGCTGATGTAACATAGATTTTTTTTTTTTGTTAAAGAGTTCTAGTTAATTATATCTTTTTGGTGTCGTTGTTACCCATTTTAGTTCTTTTCTCATTGTCTTCACAAAAAGCATGCCAGTGAATGGAAATAGAAGTTTATTTTGGGAGTAGAAAATTATTACAGCAAATGTTCCAAGGGAGTATCCATTCTAAAAATGAAGTGAATTTCAATTATTTAGCAGCAGCTCTTGGGCCTGTTTATGTGATCTCAATAACTCTGCAGCAACAAAGGCTAAAAGACAGAGGAGTAGGAGGTTTACATAATAAAGTAGCAGTAAGGATCTTTTGGAATTAAAAGCAGCCAAAGAATAAATCAAGCTCTGTAGTGTATACTGAGATTACAACAGGAAAAACAAAACAAAACAAAAAAAAAAACAAACAGCAAAGTGAAACAGAAAAGGAATGAAATAGCTGTGTATTTAAAACATATATGTTTGCCTTTACTGAATATGTCTCAGACTTTGTTTTATGGAAACAGCCCCATTAGTTTTC
>NW_008619531.1:0-18097 GCF_000691845.1 Merops nubicus | reverse complement strand
CAGGAATTCCTTAATATGCAAAAATAACAGAGAAGTAAAATTTCAACTGGTATTGAAAAGAGAGAGAAGAAATTAGTGTAAAACTATTGCTGAGAGTCTCAAGGAGAGAGATTAAAAAGGCAAGGCCTTGATATAATTTCAAAAAAGAAGCTGAACTTGTTTTGCCAAGATTTTAGTAGGAACTGCTAAATAATTTAATACTAATATATGTATTACTGGCCCGATATGCTACCTGGAGATATCTGTGTTTCCATTTATAGAGGTGTAAATGAGAAGAGTGTCATTCCATGAAGTTAATGAAATTATTTTGTTGTCATACATTAAAAGATAAAGAAAAATTTACTGTTGCTGCCAGGAGTGGTTACCATGAGTTACAGTGCTGTACTTAAAGAACAGCTGTAGTAACTACGATAGAGGAGTAGGAGGTTCTCATAACCTTAGTAACTAGTTCTCATAGCACTAGATTTCCCCAGTTTTGGTCTTAGAAGGTGGCTTTAAGTATTACTTCCTGCTCTCCCTGTTGTGAAGGAAATGCCTCCTTTGCTTTGAGGAGGACAGCCCTGCAGCCCAGTGGGCAGGGTGGAGTCACAGAGGGCTGAAGTGTAAGGGAAATGGCACAGGAGGTGGTGATGCTCCTTGCAGTTTGGCAAAGTTTTGCAAGGTAAAAAAACAGACTGTCTGCAGCAGCTTTTATCTGCTGAATGTGACTTTTTAAATCTGTGGCAGTATGCTTGTGAAGAATGGAGCTGGGAGGGCTCTTGCTTTCTGCAGTTATGGGAAGTTTGTGTGTATGAATGCAGGGCTGCAAATTAAACCAGGATCATGGAGGCAACCATGGGATAGACATTCAGCCCAGAGTGGTCTGCAGTACCTTTACTTCATATATCATCAGAAACACTTCCTTATAACGTGTAACAAGCTTGTGTTCTGTATCTAAACACCAAAAAAGCACGAATGCCATATGAGAAAGGAAGAGAATGGTTGAAAGAGCATCATCATGTGTATTTCACTATCTAGTAAACCATAGTACAGCTGGATTGCTTTTAAGTGACCCAAGCATAGCTCTGGTAGCTGAACAGACAGCACACTGAGTAGAAAGAAAAAAAAATTTATTAACATTTGAAGACAAATATACATACTTCAGTGGTGCAGTGTACTTCATTTGTAGAGCAAGTTTCTGCTTAGTGTTTGTGAACTGTAGTTGAAATCTCAACAACGGCAGCTTTTCACCAGCCTTTATCAGAAAAAAATAATCATACTGGACATGTATAGACAGTCCCCTTGTTTTTCCATAGTCACATTCAATATTTCAGTCAAAAACAGCCTTAAACATGTTTTTCGTTTCAGCTCTAAAAGAGTTTGTCCTTTTGAAGAGACTACTGTGACCTTGATACATGTAATTTCATTGCTCATTTGGGTGACGGCAGGTTACCTGTTTACCCAAGCAGTGATTTCTGCTTAAGTTACTGTATTCTGTTTATATCCATACATCCTCTGATGGCATGTGTGTTTCCTGGAAATAGATGAGAAAAGCAAAGCAAAAAAAAAGTATCATTTCCTTTCTGTGGAAAACAAACTATACTTGGAAGCTTATGGCTTTCTTTTGTCCTCATCCCACCAGGTGCCAGACCATAACATGCAGTTGTTTTATGATTTTACTACTGGGGAACAATAAAAAGACTGGGGAAAACTTCAGGTCAGCTGAACAGATCTCTAGAGTAAGCTTGTTTTTATATAGTAAAAGCAGCACAGTCGTGTAAAAGCATATGCACCAGCATGCTTTTGCACCTGCAGCCCTACCTAGGGTTGACTTCAGAAGATCTACATGGGTACACATGAGGATTTACATGGGTCTGGTGGTGGTTGTGACAGAGACCTGAGAAAGGTGAACATGGAGCAGAACATAGGCAATAAAACCTGTTTGTCCATGTATAAGCTTAATTGTTGGCTTCAGTTCTTTGTAAAGTCAAAATCTTGGTCAGATTATTTTACCGGTTTTAACAGTCCTGTCTGCACTGGGACAGTGTCATCTAAAGGCTGTCATTTAAAGATGAGAGTATTTGATTTGGTTTGGGTTTTATCTTTATAATTTTCCCTTCTTGTTGATTTCTGTGCTTCCTGCATAATGCATTTTGGAGCATTGGTCTTATGTTTTTCTTTTCCTTTGAATTTGAAATAAGATAACAGATTTATATTTCAAATCAGTATTTTAATAGGGTTTTTTTTTTAGTCTATATGTATTTTTTTAAGTTGTTATATGCTATTTCAAAGTATATTTTCAGATACAGATGTGTCCTGCTTTTCTAAGATTTCAAAGCAAGTAGTTTTCCTTTTGACCTCACTGAAGATGGTTCATGCTTAAGGTTGTGCTCAATGTTTAAGATCCTAAGTTGCTGGCTGATAATTTGATACTTTGACCTATGGAATCAATAATGCATATTACCCGTTTTCCCTGGGTAAAAAATACTTCTTAAAAGTTGCTTCAACATTGGAGTATGAAATCATGATTTTAAACACTTAAAGAAACATTGAAGGTGTATTGTTTAAAAATGTGAGCATCTTGCTTCAGCAAGAGGTTTGAAAGGCCAAAAGTACAATTGGAGTTTTTGATAATATCAGAAGGTTAAAAATTGTACGGAGTATTTCTGTTTGTAGCTTGTAAAACAAGCTTTAATGAAATGGTGTGAGGTTAAGCTAACCTGCAGGCACCTTGCACTTGCTGTGGCACCAGCTGTGAAAAGGACTCACATGTTATATATAACCTGAGTGAGCCAGAGCTCTAAATCACAGAATTCAAATACTCATTTTTTGAAAACTCCAATACACAGGGGTGTTTGGGCATCACTGAACATATTTTGTGCTGAAGGAGTGCCTTTGTGTGCTTTGTTTTGGAAACTAAATTAAACCCATTGATATCTAGAAAAAAAAAAAAACTACAAAAAAACCCAACCAAAACAAAAATCTACACACACGAAACAAAAACAAACAAAAAAAAAAAAAATACAAAACACAAAAAAAAAAAAAAAAAAAAAAAAAAAAAAAAAAAAAAAAAAAAAAAAGAAAAACACACCAAACCTGAACCAACCAAGCAAAAAAATGCATCTAAACTGTGAATTCCAAGCTTCAAAAGGCTTGTAATTTATCTATAGGCACAGACCATCCATGCTCATCTAGCTGAAGAAGGGTGATGTGGTCCTATCAGCATAAACACCTACAGTTTATGGAAAACAAAATAGGTATCTCTGAGGGTCTGCATGAGTAGGTGGAGCCTCTTCAACTTACTCCTGCTTGTTATACCTGCCAAAGGTGACCTAATCATTGTGCTTTTAGAGAATTATAGAATGTGATTTTGGGCAGACAGAGCTGGGATTCCATATCTGGACCTACATGTGCCTTTTATCATTGCTGGGTTAATACTTTGGGGTTGTAAAGTTCTGTGAGGAAAGACTTAACTGTGGTCCACCTCCTGCTTTCCAGTTTGAGTGCTTTGGGCTACAGTCAAGCTGCTCGTTCCCTGCTTTCCCACTGGATCCGAGTTTCATACACTCTTGGAAGTAAATTGGCTCAGCTTCAAGGGGCAAGATGAAAGATGCATTCATTTGTGATCCACCATAATTAATTAAGGTCCATGTCTAAGGTGTGGAACATGCAGGTTCATCCGAGTTATATCAAATATGGAATCCAAATTCCCTAGTTACTGCTGAAATGGCTAACAACTTGAGAGCTGTGATGAAGATGGGAATGGCTGCTCTCTTGCATATGAAGTTAATAAAACCTACAGATACATGTGTAGGTTTTGAACCTGGAGGATTCCAGCGGAGGTTAGGTGTTTCTCCACATAAACTTCAGCCGTGGCAAAAGTTTAGGCAGGCCGTGGTTTCTATTTCTGCAACTTGTCAAGGCCATTTTGCAAATCCATCTAAACTGAATTTAGATGTATTTAATAAGTCTTTCAAGCAAAAATGACTTTGTCTTCAGTAGAAAAACAGCAGTCCCATCAATAATATGTTGTAGAGAATGGTAGACTCATAGAATAATTTTGGTTGGAAGTTATTCTGGCGGTCATCTTGTCCATTCTTCTTGAGGCAGACCTCATCAGACTGGGTTGTTCAAGGACTCATCCAGCCAAATTTTTAATATCTTTGGAGAGAATGGAGATTCCTCAACTTTCCTAAGGAACCTGTTGCAGTGTTTGACCACAGTTATGACGAAGCTTTTCCCTACTTACAATCCAAATTTCCTATGCTCCAAATGTGATTGTGACTTATCCTACCTCTGTGCACATCTGAACAGAGTCTAACTCTGTCTTCTGTGCACCCTGCCCTCAGACAGGAGCAGACAGCACTTCTTCCACCTTCCTTTGTACACTGCATGCTCCAGTCTCCTCCTGATCATTGTGGTCACCTTCCATTGAACTTGTTCCACTGTGCCAATGCCATTCTTATATGGGGGGACATAAACTCAAGCAGGGGATCACAGCATTTTTGATACAGTTTCACAGAATGAAAACTAGGAGAAGAAAATAATCCTGAACAGGTTTGAGTCGTGAAGTGTAGGGTGTTAGGGCAACGTATTACTGAGTATTGTGAAGTGAAATACCTTTCAGCTCTATTATTGAGAATATGCAAACACAGTTTATTCATAAAAACATATTTGTAAAGATAATCCGTTTCTGTTTTTAGATACTGTTGATTTAGGAGAGAACGTTTCAGAAGTTTAATAGCATCTAAACTGTCATGTACGTAAAGTTTAATACCACAGTCCAGCAAAATATTTGGGCAAGGATCATCACTCTTGAGTAACGGGGCACTTCTAAACTTCGCAGGGCAGCAGCGTGTTTCTGTGACCAGCCTCCTGGTGTGCCACGGCTTGTTGCTGGTGGGAACAAACCTGGGTATAATAGTAGCATTGCCAGTGCCACGCCTGCAGGGGATTCCCAAAGTAACTGGTGAGTGAACTGGCTATTCTGTACATTGGTTTTGTGCACTTTTGCCCCACACGAGGGGCTTGCAATATATCAAAGTATATGTTTAACTTTTCTTAATGATCAAGGTTTTGTATCTTGAAGAGATGTATTTATTGAGTTGCTTTTATATTGTCCCATTTGAAATACAAGTCCATGAATGCTGTTGTGTCATTTTGCAAATGTTTAAGCTACTAGCGGAAGCAAGATTTTAAAGGCATGTTTAATAAGGGCTTGGCCATGCTGTGTTTTGGGTTCGGAAGTCTGCCCCAGCTTGTGTGCTGTGGAGGGAAGCTGGCAGATTTTATGAGGCAAGCTGTTTGCAACTTCCTTCAGGGGGACAAAAAAAAAAGCTTATGTAACTTTGTAAAATGAAAATGAAATCCTCTGTGTTCAGCAAAATACGCAGCAGTAATCCAGTATGACACAGGATAAAAGCTGCTTAAAAATATGGAACCTCTGTTAGGTGAAAATTAATGCAATACAAGAAAATGCGGAGTTACAGAATCAAAACTTTTCTCATTTTATTCTTCATTTTCTGTTTTGATTATTGTGGGTTATGTCACCTGCATAGTCTTGCATTTATTTTTGATCAAGATTTGTCAGATTTCACAGATTTAGCAACATTACCTTTAGAGATCTATTTATATAGTGTTGGGTACTATATTTGGAATTTAAGCTGAAAAACTGTGACTTTTTCCAGTTGTGCTTCCAATAGTGATAATTCATCTTTATATCATTGCACTTGCTGTACAAGCAGAATATGTTTTATGATAACCTGGAATGCATTAGAGCATTAGGGGTGGACAGAGTGATTTGTAGGGTTGTGGGGTTTTTCTCCTTCATAGGCTAGCTCTTTTCCATATTGTGGCTGATGTAGTAGAATCCTTTGGGCAGTTTTTTTCATCCTTTTTTTTTTTTTTCTGTAAAAGCCACATATACTGATATTGCTATAGCTTCTGAATTTGGTCATATTAATTTTTTTTTTTCTCACATTCTTATGATTTGCACAGTGTAAATCTTCCTTGTATCACCAACATCCCACTGTTTAATTACTTTTAAGAAAAGAAAAAAATAATCGTTGTGTCATTTTTTTACCAATCTGCCATGGTAACTATACAAACAGAAGGATAAGTTCCTGCTCTGTAGTGTGGAGGGTTCTGCTACAATGAAACAGATGTTCTTGTGTGAGGACATCTGGAGAGGTACAGAGGTACAACAGGGTTAATGGAAAGCCACGTATTTTGTTTGTGGATTACTGGAGAAAACTCACAGTGTTACCTTTGTGCCAATGCCAGCAAGAAGTTGTTTGTGGCATTTCTGTGCTCACGCTGTTGTAAGAACAGAGCACAAATGTAAGTGAAGTAAAATGCCATCTTTCTGCTGAGTTATTAGTACCATCCTAAAGCATTTGTGGTACAATAGATTATTTTTTAATACATTTTTTTCTGTAAATTATGTACATACGAGGCAAAAGACAGGCTGGATGCATGTAATAGGGGTTTTAATTGCTTTTCAGAGCAAATTTTGTGAACTAATTATAGTGGAACACTGTGGTAAAATAAATAATGTTCCTTAATTGTCTTCTTTTGGCTCCAGGAAGAGGAATGGTGTCATATCACGCACACAATGGCCCAGTCAAATTTCTTGTAACGGCTACATCCATAAACAAGAACAGAAATAAACTGAGGAACAGCCTGCCTCCTGGCTCAGAACCTACAGAGGATGACCAAAAGAACGTCCTGCACAGTGACAGACCAGGCTCTTCCCTAAGCAACACCCATGACACCGCCGTTTGGCTCGGGGGCTCGGTAGGGTCCATTGCACAAAAAAGTGACTTGTCATCTTCTGCATCCCTTACTTTGTCTCATGGATCAAGTTCTCTAGAACACAGGCCAGAGGACAGCAACATTTATGAGCTTTTAAAGGATCAAAATATCACAATTAAATGTAAAAGACAGAGATCCAAGAAAATTAAAGCAAGTTCTGTGTTAGTAATTTCTGGTGGCCAAGGACACAGAAGAGTGAACAAGAAGACCAAGCAGCAGCGACAGGACGAGCTAGTGTCGTCAGTGATGGTCTGGCAAATACCACTATTAAATATCTAACTGAACTAAACCCAAGATACTTTCTGCTATTAAAAGAAGTCTGATATCCTTTTACAGCAAATGCCAGCTTAGAACCCAAATGGATAGAGTTTGTACACCTGGGAGCAATTTAAGTAGGCTTTGATCACAGGAGTAAGGGTTGCAAGATGGTGTTCGCATACTTACAACGTTCTGCAGTGTTGAGGTATTGGAAAATGTTTAGCTGTTGATGCTGACATTCATACTTAGAACAAAAAGGATGCTAGACACTTTAAAATGGTTTTAGTATTGCTACCTTATTTATATTCACATATATAAATATCATATAATTATGATTTATAGCACTTAAAGAAGGCAGAGAACACACCCTGTGTCCCATGTTGGGTTTTGCTTATGTAAATCAGCTGATGTTTCTTTTTCCAAAGTGATGTAGTACATGGACTGTAGATTTTAACAACTTAAATATTTAAAAAAAATAAATAGTCTAATGCAAGCTAACATTAATTTGGTAATCACTATAATAGTTCATAACATCATTCCACAAGCCAGAGTTTGATCTGGACAAAAGCAGTTATATTAATTGACTGATTTGTTTATTGCAACATAGAAAATAGAATAGTTTGATTATTACTATTTCCAACGCTCAATATTATTAATAATGTTGCAACACTAAAAGTGCATTAATTTTCTTGGTAGGTGCAATGTGTCTGTGACTCACCTTTGTCGTGAAGAGAATGTTCTAAGGGTGCCATGGCTCAGGGCAGGTAGAACATGCAGATGTGGACAGCTGTGCATCGTAGTGCTGGTATCACACTTGGCAACTCACTATGAAAGCTAGACATGGACGTCCAGTAAAATAATAATGAAGTTATTAATTAAATCATTAATTGGGGAGAAATATAGTAACATTGGAGTATCTATAGGAAGCACAGGTAATCCCTGTGAGCACAGGTGCTACATCACTTGATTTGTGCTGTGTCCTCAGGCAAACTCCTGTCAAATCATGTCCCAGTGCAACAGCAGGAGCAGAGACATGGTCCCACCTCCGTGGCAGGCACCTCTTTTCACCCAGCGCTTCAGCAAAGCGTGGCCATCCAAATGGATATTGTGAAAACAGTGTGTGCACAGCTTCACTCAGTCAGCAGAGCAGTTGCTTTGGTAGTGTTAGAAGGCTGAATTTTTGTTTCTTAATGAAACTGAATTTAGGATTCCTACTGAAATTGCTTTTTGCTCTAGTCTCCACACATGTGAAACATAAGACAAAGCCTTCAGCTCAGAAAGACGTTGTCACAAAATGGTGATGAGGCACATCCTTTACTCAGAATGTGCTTAATACAGATAAGAAGTTGAATGGAGTCATTGGGAACATCCTTTTCCCTTGTCAGATATAGAGAAATTGGGACAAGTTTCCACTGAATATGTTGAGAACTCTGTCTGTCAGTTCAGTAAAATGCAAAGTAAATACATTCAAAGCAGGACATTTGCCAGATACATGCATTGACTAGAATCAAGTAAAACTATTTGGCTATTTTGGTACTATTACTATTAATTATCCCAGCAAGAGCGTGGTTTGTCCTGAAACTATTTCTGCTACTTCTAATACAAAATCCTTGATTCCACCATGTCTTGCCTAGTTTAAATCAACATTGCCCATAATTAATGTTTCCGAGCGTGAGACATTTCAAGGTAAACAGTACTACAGACTGATTTATTTTGTTTGATGTAAGATATGGGGATTTTTTTTTTCAAAATAGAAGTAGGTTGGATTTTTTTTTTAATGTTGCTGAAATTTATTTTCTTTATTTTGCAATAGATTTGTATATCTCTTGAATTTCCAGGCTTCCTGCTCCAAAAAGCAAATCTGTATCAAGGTGACTCCAAAACTGGTGGATGGGCTGATTTACCAAGTTTGACAGAGCACCTGACACAGAGTATGTGGACAGAAGGAATAGCAGTGCAGTCAGTCCTTGCCTGCTAGCTGGCACCAAAATAGGCATTTGAAAAACCTGACACACACCCCAATTTCTTTCCAGAGGTTTCTCCCACATCCTACATCCTGGTCAGAACAGGACTTTTCAGCACAGACTTCAGTGAGTCACAAGGGACACCGGTTACAGCTGGGACTGTAGGCTTAGAGTCTTCATGACTGTTTTGTGCTTTTATTCTGTGCCTCTCGGTGTGTATCTTTCAACCTTAGTTGGGTGTTGTCAGCATTGGCATGGGCGTAGTGTTGGCATGAGTCCTGGTGCAAAAGAAAAAAGTGGGGGGAAAAAAAAGCAGCAAAGTGCCTCTAAGCCAGGCAGCTGGCAACACTTTCCCAAACTTTTCCTCTTCTCCTTGGCCTATTGCCTAGGCTTGCTTGCCTTGAGCAGGGATCAAGGCCAGCTGCATTTCCTACACTTCCATAGCTATGGCCCTGGGAGCTGCTCATTGCCCACTGTGTGGAAGTACTTCATTGTACAGTTTAATGTATGTATATTGAAAAACAAGTTAATAGATTCTTCTATGTATAAAACATAGATAATCTGGTATCCATTTGCTACACTGCAGGAAAAAGACCACAGGTTTATTCTATGTGTTCCTTGGGTGTGAGGTTCCCTGTCTGTGCCTTCATGTCTGGAGGATCACGTTCATTCTCTGTGGATCATTATCCCTAGGAACAGTGAGTAGAATCCACTGCACATTCAACTGGAGATCCATGCATGGCATTGTTACAGGACCTGCTAGCAGTAATGCGTGAGTTTTAAAGTGAAATTCGTCCTATCTTCCAGCTTAAATGTCATTCTCTTTGGCATTATCACTAAAGCAGTAGAAGCAAAGTACAAATCTCTCTTCTGAAAGTACATCAGAGCTTTGCCAGTGGCTTCAGTAAGAACAGAACTGTGTCTATTACTTTATACTGTTTTAAATTATGTCTATCTTGCTAAGCTGTGAAGGAAAAGAGAAGCTGTACGTCTGTCTTTAAAAATACACAGTTCTCACAATCTAGAACTTTAGTAACTAACCGAGCCCAAGGTGCAATGTTTGTTTTCAGATATGCAGCTAACTGGTATTACCTTGCTATGAAAACAGGAAGGAACCAAAGTTTATCTTACAGCTGGCAAATAGCCTTTATAGCTCTTGTAGACTGTGCTGCTCGTAGATTGGATTTTGCTTTCTGATACTGCTTTTCTAGATTAATAGGAGTTACAGAAAATACTAGAAAGAGGGGAGCAAGTGTAACCACTACTATATATTCTGTATGTTTTCTAACACATAGTAGTGTCTTTTATAACGAGCCATAAAACTTGTGTATTTATGCTCAAAGTATAAAAAGAAAAATGTTTAATAAAAAATGTGATAAAATTAATTTCAAAAGTGCATTTCTTGAGTTGTTATTTTAACTAGAAGGCTAGAATTTGTGGCATCCATTAGTGAATAATACAGATATTAATGGACTCATGAAAGGCAAAATAGGATATGTGATCAGGGCGACAAAGATGTATAGTTTTTAGTTTCTACAATTCAAAACCCAGCAAATGTGACTTCTGAAAATGGTGCGGTCTCTTATAATCCCTGTATCAATGGACCCAAATAATGTCTGTGCAGTAGAATTTCTGCTCTGCTGTCTACATGGAGCATGCATCAGCATTTGGGCAGCATGCACAATGCATAAAAATGAGAAGCATTAATATTCAAAGTTAGTATTGCAGAGCAAAAGCATTAACAGAGGTAATTAATTTTCACTTGCTAACTGGCAATTCATCCCGATTAATCTGCCCTAAAGGATAGATAGAGTATCCCATGACTGTGTTTAAATACTGAGACTTGCATTCATCAGACTCGGCAACAGCCTCTCTGTGTGTACCTGCACTACTATAAATAACCAGGAATAGTCGCTGGGAACAGTTTGTAAGCTGCTAGCACAGCCTGCCCCTGCCTTTGTGCTCCTCTTTCTACACCACGTCTCCTTGGTACGTGGTTCTGAAAAACACGAGATCCCGCGGGTGCAGCATACTGTACGTTCACATGCCTGGAGACACATTCTGTCCCAGTGGGAAATTACAACTCATTATTTATGGGTGGGAGGCTGAGGGCTAAAAATTGCTTAGTGCCCCTTTGAGAGAGGAATGAATATTGGGGAGAGATTCCCAAACTGCGGTTCAGTGCGTAAATGACACTGTTGCTCTATTTTCTATTTAATTTTCTGGCTGCGTGAAGACAAATTAGTTTTTGTAAAATGCATTTGGGAGTGAGAAAAACCGGTGGTTTGGAAGGTGTGACTATACTGGAAGGTTCTTGTAAGACTGGCTCCATATTCCAATGAGAGATAGCATTGCCATACAGAGTTGATGCAGTATTTTTAGACTGCTTTACATATCTTCATAGTAATAATACTTCACATAATAATAGTCCTGTTAAGGAGGCAGATTAATATCATCTGTAGCTAGGAAGAAATGGAGTTGAAAAGTGTTTGCCTGACTTGAAGCCATGTGATGAGCCCATAAAGGCAGGCAGATTAAAGCTCTTGCTGCTTTCTAAGCCTGTGATTAGCCCTTTAAACAGCCGCCTCCTTGCCAGCGTCATTGTTGAAACTGCACGAGTAAACCAGCCCAGGACTAGGGCAAGGACTTAGCACTGACCTGTGATCAGGACTGAGCCTGGCCTGGGCTGCTCCCATCAGACAGCACTGACAAGGACATTCATCTGGGATATTCTGGGGCCTGATTAACTGTACGGATGTAAACTGTATGGTGCCACTTGCAGAACAGGCTCTCTGCCTCTGCTCTCTTGATACTGATGTAGCCTAACACGCATCCAATACCACCTGCTTCACATGGGATGGCTGCCTAGCAGTCCAGAACTGGAAACCTTTCCTGTCTCTTTCAGTCAGGAGACAGGAATATGTGCTAGCAGAGACTTGGTGCTTACCCCACAGGTACCAGTGGTTGGTACAGGGAGTCTCACTGTTAGACTGTAGTGGTTGATCAGCTGCTTGCACTATGCCACAGTCCTTTACCTTTCCAGTTTAGGAGGTTTATAGCTCTGTGTACAACCTGCGTCCCAGTTCCTCACAAATGCAGCATGCATGCTGCTACATCTATCTGCCAATCATTTGAGAAGTCTAGCTCAAGATGTTTCAGAATTAGGTTGATTTGCTGCCGCCTCATGCTTGCACTGACCTGACGGTAGCGCTTTGGGTAAAGGCATGCCCAGCTCCTGAGCTGCCAGAGAGGAACAATCAAAATAGCAGCACTGAAACAGCTTCAGATGAAAGGATCTGAACATTTCCTAGGCAAATGAAGAACTACTGTGTGACTCCATTTGAAATGGAACAATGTCAACATCTGACCAAAAGCACTTCAAGTGCTTTGGCCAAGCTCCACAAACCACACTATAAAGGCATTTAGTCTTTCACACCACGACCTTCTAAGGTGTTCAAAGGGATTTTTTTTTTTTTCTCCAGCAAAACAGGCCTCGACAGCAGAACTCCAAGTTCTCCTGTTGTGCATATTGTTATACTCCAGGGATAACTGCAGTTATCATCCGTGTGTGCCCCAGCCTGGGAAATGAGCCAGAACACCTAGGATTAAAATGACACACCTTGGGGGAAATGAAATCATTGTAAGAATTCACTGGAAATCCGATTTAAGGAGTATTTTGACACCAAGAGATTGAGGTGAGCCTCCAGCAAAGTTTTCTCAAGCACTGAAGTAACTAATATATAGTAATATAATCAGTAACTGAAATTATATATATTTACATGCCCAAATGCAGATAATGAGAAAGGTTTTAAATTAAAGAAACCAGATACAATTTAGCTAGAGTTACAGAATTTTCATTTTTGCTTTCTGTTATTCCACATTGGAGAGAAATTCTATGGGGTTCACCTTGACCATCAGAGTTGCCTTGAATATTGCCACAGAAAAACCCATGTATTAACTCGGACCTTCCAAAGCAAATTGTGAAAGTAGTTTCCTGTGGGCTTTTCTGGCTTGTTTTTTATCTGCATTTCAAATTGCAGAGCATGCCTCTCAGAATACACTAAATGCTTTTTTAATGTTGCCATTCTAAAGTTTGTTTTTTTTTTTCCGGAGAGATGGGTAGCACAGGGTGCGTGCATTAATGAGCAGGATTACCCTGACTTCAGCCAGGGTCTCCAAGTGCAGCAACTTTTCTGCAGGGTTGCTCAGAGTGATCTGTGATGCGCTTAATCCTGATCACGGGCGACTGACACCATCAGTTAGCTTAAGCTGCATCTGCACTGACCTCAAGAGCACTCCAGACCTTACTGACACATACCCCTGAGGCTGGGTCAGGTGGGACCTGTGTGCCAGTCCCTGCCCTGCACAAACCCTGCTGTCCTGGCAAGCAAAGCTGGTTATAGCTGAAATGCTGGGGTTTGAACCCCGAGCCCCTGAATTAAGGTTGACATATGGGTGGTTCCCACAGCCCTTCATAAAGAGGTGGTGAGTTTGCCTTATAGCTTCCCCCCAGGGTGCGGCCGGCCCTGCAGGGAGAGCCAGAAGGGAAATGAGCCCCAGGGGTCCCGCATTGAGTTGACAAAGGTCAGGTGTCCTCTTGGGGATAAAAGCTGGGACCACTTGCAGGGAGTCAGGAGTGTCGGTCTGTGGAGTGCACTCCACAGAGCTTCCTGGTTCAGGGCAGACCTCCTGACTCTCCCTGGAGCTGGGCCCTGGTCTGTTTAGGCCTTTGCAAACGCGGGTCAATCAGGTGAGAGTTGCCATGTGGGCGCCCTTTTCTTACGTGTTTAACTGGCTGGTCTGGCTGTTTCCCATGCCAACTATGGGAAACCCTGGTTCACTGTTTGTACCACCTGTTGTGGGCCGGGTCATGTCATTTGTGGGATCGTTGGGGGTGGTATCGATCATGTATGAGCTGGTTGACCTGTTTGTACCCCCGGTGGTCATTCACATAGTAACATTTCTGTCTACAGTACAGTCTGCGTATTGGTTCATCTCCCTGCTGGTGTTATCATCTTTGTTGGGCCTGGTCATTGGCAAAATAATAGCCCACACCTATATGTGGTGACGTTTCATTGCTACAACAGTATTTTTGGGAGAAATGTACTGATTACAGTGGATTTTGCTCACAAGCCTTAGTCGTAGATGGATGTTTATGAGACTGGCAGTGACAATCCATGGCTGATTACGTTGAGGAAGAAATGTTGTCCGGATAATCTCAGAGCACTGTAACGAGCAAGGGTGGGGTTTCATTCTCTTTTTCCAATTCTTTGGGGTTTTATTGTATTTTTAGTGAATTAGGAGATGATGTGCACATTTTCTCAGTTGTTCATCTAAATAAATGCTGTGTATTCCCCAGCTTTTAATCTTAGCAAATGCTTTCAAACTCATTAAGAGCATTGTTTTGGGTGATAATGTCTGCACTAATACGGTCTCTTTTGTTACGCTCTTTTTGTGGGGTTGTGTGTGTGTGTGGTTTTTTTTTTCTTGATATAAACCAAATATCGATCCGCCTCCAGTGCAGAGAAGTAAGCAACCCAACACTGAAGAAATCTTTAAGATTTACTTTTCCTTATGACTACTACTGCTCTATCTGCTACAAGCTGAGTGATAACCCTCTTGATGCAACCATCCCTTGTCTTTCAATTCTGCTGTTTGGATGTCCTACAGGGATGTGTGAAAACTGACACACAAAGGCAGGTCAGCGTGGGTCAGCATCAGACATATGCACCGTATCCTGTGTAACATGCTTACAGCATGGGTGGGTTTTGTACTCCAAATATAGAAAATATATTTTAGGCATCTTCTGCTGCTCAGCAGAAATGCAATCAGCATTCTGTGTGTGTTAGCAACAGCACCAAACCAATCCTTGAGGCCATTCTGTTATAATACCAAGAAGCATTTCACACAGGAGTATTCAACTGTCAAACACAGGATGAGCAAAAAGAGGCAGGTTTTCTTTTCTGTTTGTTTTGGTTTGTTTTTTCATTCTGGCTTCTGGCCACAAACCAGATCTCTGGGTACTGCAGGGACCACTCTCATCAGCTACTGCCACTACATATCTGATACTCCAGGACCCACAGGAGTTTCACCTATGCCACTTCCAGAATTTTGATGTATTAACGTTTATTTTTCCAAGACATCCTTGTGCCAATCTAAACCACAAAAGAATAGCCTACTGATAGTTTTGCATCTGCATAGACACTGGTAGCAAGCCCAGGCTGCATGTGCATTTTTGTTAAATGATTCCTAACCTTAAATGAGAAATTCTGTAGCTTCACTGGCCAAATCAGCCCCTCTGAGACTGGACTGTTGCATTTTTTATGTGATCTGCTGGCTAATTTTGCTGAGGAACTACAGCAGCCCAGTCCTGCATGGCAGTCTCAGAGCTGGGAATCACAGCAATGAAGCTGCTGCCACAGCCAGTGGGAGAAAGAAAAGAAATGCTCTGTCTCTCCCAGGAGGAGCAGGGCCCTGGTAAGCTCTGAACATGAACATCATGAGATGCACATCTCTCTGGACCGGGGAACCATTTGGTGACCTTATCATGAGAATGGCATTCATCACAGTCTGATGTCTTCTAGGAGGAAGAAACTGAAAATCTTTTGTCTCTGAGTAAACTGATGTGGATTAAACAGAAAGATATATAAGTTGAAGAAACCTTCCTATGTCTTCATCTGGACTTTATTTTTTTTTTCTGATAGAATTTGTTTGTTCAAAACTGTATTGCCTTTTTATTATAGAGCACTACTGCCGGTACCAAAGAGAGAGGATGGGCTGTATGTCCAGAGGGAAGTCCACTGTATGTGACCCAGCAGGAACTAGGTGAGGTTTCTGGGACAGAGCAGAGCCAGCACTTCCATTTCTGCCTTTACTCCCCTCGCTGTGCTCACCACTCCATCGTTGTTACTCCAGGCTAATTCCCCCTTGCAGAACACAGGGATCTCAGCAAGTCCTGATGGCAAATTGCAGCAGTTAGAAGCAATTAGTGCCTCTGAATATCTGCAGTGTTAGCTGGGCTACAGAAATGCATGACAGGCATCAAATCAGGTATCATGAAAGCTGTGTGATAGCTGATTTCTTTAGGACAGGGCCTTTTCTACACCAGGACAATGATTCATCTGATGTACTTCAGGGATTTTAAAATTTTCTACAGCTGTACCTGTCTGACTTTACAGCTTATGGGGAAAAACAAGGAATACCATAGAATGATTTGACTCATTTTCAGATAAGATGTCTAAGGTCAGTGAGAAAAATGTCCCTCTAGACACAGTTATTCCTAATGGAGCCCCAGGGAACTCAAGAAGGAAAATCAAACAGCAGGAACTGAGATGTTTTCTACATTGGGTGTCCTAGTTTTTAGCACTACCTCCAGTTATACTGAAAACTGAAAGGCTAGTCAATGAGCTGCCTTATTCTTCATGGGACATTTCCAGCCTATGATCCACAGAGCAGCAGTATTTTGTAAAAGTTGTGCTAAGAGGTCAGCAGCTCTCCTTTGTATTTGTTTTCACTTAAAGGTTTGATGACAAATAAGCATGGGAGACTGGAAAGAAATTTGGACGAAGGACAGTAGACTGAGGCTCACAAAGTTTGGGAATCACTGCCCAAAGCTGAACTTTCAAAAAAGAGTACTGAGATCATTTTACCCAGTCTGCTCCTGGCAACGTTTGCTGAGGGCAGAGGATAAAGTCTGCAACAGCCAAGTGCTGCCTGACTTCACAGGCTAGGACCTCTGTGGAGCTTGGATTTTGTAGAGGTCTTTTGCTGGGTCCAGCCAGAGGGACAAGCGTGGCCCATGAACACACAATGTGCTGCTTCCTACCCACCACTGATTTTCAATTGTCTCCAGAGACCATGGCTCAGACACCTCTGTGTACACAGTGACTGGGATGTGATATGGCAGGTAAACCTGAAAAGGGGCTAGGAAAACCCAGTAGTGCTTAAGATTGTCATATATTCAGAAAGTGTGAGTCAGAATGATCTCCAATGATCTCAGATATGGTACTGTTCCCACAGCCACATAACTCTCAGCAGTGCGAACAGAAGTCAGGAACCCAAGGGGACACGATCCTCCACAGAGGGAAAGAACAATGGGGATTAAAAGATTAAAATAATTTCCCAGACCTGTATCAGCTGTCCAATTTCAGTGTCATCTTGAAATATATGGTATTTAAAGTAACATGAAACAGCAGGGAAATTAGTTCCTGATGTCAGGAGAGAAGAGTTATTTCTGGCAGGCTTTAATGAATCTGCTGTATCGCATGTAAACTCCTTCCAGCTAGCTAGGAATAAAACCATGTGCAGAAACTAACAGTCCAGGCATGTCAGGGACCCAAGTCAGGGGACAGCAGGAAATTTGCAATTATGCTGAAGCTACGTGTTGTGGTCACCGATTATTCTGAGATCCTTGCGACACAGTGTGATTATCACTTACCTATCTTAGGGCAGCAAGTAGCACACTGGCCTCTCTCAGCAGAGGTGAGACGTGACCTCAGCTTGAAAACCAGCCTCTGGGTTAAGTGCTGCACTTAAGGAAGTGCTCAGCATGAGCGAAGCCAAGGGTTCCAAGTGGTTACACTTGCCAGCACCACATGCGGGCACTTCAGTGTAGTAAGGGCTGACTTGACACGTAAGAGTTTTGAAAGCAAAACCAAAGAGTAGGAGCGAGGAGACAAAATGAACGAGAAGACACCCAACCCTGCTTAACCATCACCACCACGGAGCTGGCAGAACATATAGGTGCAGTGGCTACACTGCCAGCACAAAGTAATTAATTATCAGGTTAATTTGAGAGAGGAGACGGGTGTAGCTTTGCAAGTCTGCTCAGGAGCGTCTCCCAGGGCCGGGAGCCACACGCCGGGCAGCTGCAGGAGAACCAGTCTGACAGGACCCTGGAGTCGGCGGAGAGAGGGGCAAAGAGAAAAGCTACGGTGTTTTGGGACACCAGCATCACAGGAAAACGATATGACACATCCAGGTACCAGCGACGGCTCGGGAAGGCTTGGAGAGCCTCAGCGCGACTCGCCACGGGCAACAGGTCTGTAACGCACAACCCTCCTCCTCCTCCTTCCTCTTCCTCC
>NW_008619530.1:68609-78542 GCF_000691845.1 Merops nubicus | reverse complement strand
CCTTCCTACATGTTCTGACAGTTTCCCCATATTTCTCCTGACAAGTCCCTTCTTACATGAGCTATACACTTCTTTCTTCCATGAGATTTCCTTCAGAAGCTCCCTGCTCATCCATGCAGGTCTCTTAGCCCGTCAACCTGATTTACGCACACAAGGGAACACAAATTATGATTCGGAATGATTTAGGATTGTACTTTTGTTTCAGAGTATTTAAGAATCAAAAAAGAAAATTCCTTTCCCCAGCCTAAGAGCTGTACTAAACCTAAGCACTTATCTCATGATAGATGCTTGTTATAATCACTTTCAAACAACTTGCTCAGCAATTAAAACCAATCATGCTGTTTAATTCCTCTTAATTTGGATACTTCAGATATGTTTCACATAAAGTTCTTCCTTCCAAACTTGATTAGCTGTTTTTAATCATCTCCATTACTCTTGAATCCTTCAACGTATATAATTTTACTATTTTCTTCTCTCACATCTATTTTTATTTCAGTGGAATCTCTGGTCTCAGGATGTACACTATATATTCTGCTCTCCTCTGTGGATTTTTAATCCATCTCTCTTCACATTCTGGCCAGGTACTCTGGACCACTAAACTGTATAGATGTCATTTAAACCACTTTATGTTCATCAGTGAGAACAACCTCAGTCTACTCACACTACTCCATTATTTTAGCTTTAATGCAAAGATGCCACTATAGTCCTGAACCAATGCATGCAATTCTTCTTGTATGCTTTGGCAGGGCGTCATTTATTAACTGCAGTTCCTCTTTTCCCATTGAACATAATGAATCTCATCACACTAAATTCCAGGTGCTCCATCATGGCACTCAGGTCTTTAAAACTGAAGTTTGAATTTCACACCCAATCACTGTAGTTACACAATTGGGTAAAACAGTGGAAGGGCTGAAGACTCCTTTGAGACGTCCTCTCCCTCATCCTGCAGTGATGTTGGCCTTGCAAAAGTAGTCTTGCTGCTGCAAGTTTCCACTCACTGCCAGTCTTGTCTAATGTAAATGCAATGATTTGGTGATTTTGGTCTCAGTTACTGATAAAAGTATGAGCCTGCACTGTGTGACAGTTTGTAGTTTTAGAATCAAGGACCATATTGCCATGACATCATGATTTCAAAAAGAAAAAAGGAAAAAAAAAAAAAGGCTTAAACCAAAAAAGAATCAGTGGAAGCATATGAAATATAAACCATTAAATAGGCTTTTATTTCAATAGTACCCTCTTTTCTGACCTATTCCCATCCATGCTTGAAAATCTCTTAGATAATATTAGAGATGGCAAAGGCTGTAAGGTTTATCTGAGATATGATACTATAGCTGTTAAAACCTTGAACGACTTCCTTTAGAAAAATGAACAGAAAAGGAGAAAGAACTGCAAAGATTTTTTAAAAAACTTATCTGTCTTCTGTTTCCAGGGCTTATTGCTAGCACCTTGAAACACAGATACAGCAGTCTTAGCAATCTCTTCAGGTCCTGATACACTCACACCAACATTATGTAGCTTATGACATTGCTTTCCTGTGTCAGGCCTAAAATTGCAGTCACTACCAGCTATGGCATATGATTTTTAAACAGAAGGT
Organism: Merops nubicus; assembly: GCF_000691845.1. Taxonomy (NCBI): domain Eukaryota; kingdom Metazoa; phylum Chordata; class Aves; order Coraciiformes; family Meropidae; genus Merops; species Merops nubicus. Next base: position 76,948 of record NW_008619530.1, on the reverse strand, counting down.
AAAACCAGATGGAAATGATGAAGGTACTCAAAACATAAAACCTATTTATCTTTAACTAAACTATACAGACCTTCCCTCTTCTCTTCCAGGAACACTTCACAGATTAATTAACCTATATCTTTATTTATTATTGGGGGAGGAGGGGGGAGATAGAGAGTGAGTGTAGAGGTTCAAGTGTTCTTCAGTATTTACAGAAAATAAGGAATGATGCTTGCTGAGGTCATTGTTGCTTGTAAAGTGTCAGTATCCTGGGATCATGGCAGCAGAAGTTGAGCAACACAGGATTTAGATGATCCTAGATTCAGAATTAGGGGGTTGAAGGAGATTTTAAGAGGTTATCCAATTTATCTCCATATTGCTAAGGAAAAATCAGCTTTTGTTGCAACATTTCTCAGTGCCTTGCCTGTTCTTAAACATCCTTCAGGCAGACACTAGACCCCAAAGCTACCTATTTTGGTTTTTTGTTGTCCTTGACACCTAAGAACTCTCCCTAATATTTAATCAGAATATATTTTAAGTGGTTTTTATTTGTCCTAGACATTTTGGAAGCCGATAATAAATACTTTTCTTCCACCTAGCAACAGCATGTTCACACTCTGAATTTTCTCGTAACAGTTTTTCCAGGTTAAACAAACTCTAACTCTTTGACTTCTTTTTTGTAAGCCAAGGTTCTTAGATTCTCAACTGATCTCATAATACTTCTGTGAATACTCTGTGATTATGCCACAGTTTTCCTGAAAATGCTAGAATTTGTCTCAGGCTGAGTTTCATGAAGATAATTTTGAGTTGCTTACCCTGATTTTTGCATGTTACTAGTCCCTTCTAATCTGTTTTGCCTGCACAGTGGTTAGGTTTATCACCTCCAGCCCACATTCCCAAAGCCTGACATCTTAATTTCCCATCACAATATCCCCAAACACAATTACTTCTGATGCTGCTCATCTCCCACTAGATCCCTTTGCTTGTCCACTGGTTCATTTCAAATGTAATTTCCCAGCACAATCTGTTGGGCAGATCAGGAGCCTTTCCTGCTCAAACACAATCCTCTTGTTTGTGTTACAAAAGAACAAATAGAAACAAAACTGAACAAAGGATATTTTGATTGAGTAACAAGGCAAAATGAAGGAGAGGAAGAGAATAGATGTGAGCAACTTCATATAGCTACTGAAGCAGGAAAATATGTACCATTAGATTTAGTGTACAAGTAGAGAGGTATTGAGATGTGGGAGCAGTTATCAGCTCCAGTTGACAACCTGGAGCAACTGAGAGTATCTTGCTTTTCTAGTTTTAATCATATCTCTGTATTTCCAAATATTATCTACCTGTCAGTCCCTTCAGGAAGTTAATGTGAACTGACCAAAAATATAGATATGTATTAATGTACATATGAAAACAAAATATTTTAGTAAGGAAATTTATAAATTAAACTAATATTAAGTGGTTTTAATTTTAAGATACAGTGTTTTTGTCACCAATTATATCTGTAGGTTGATCCACAAATAAAAAAATTATATTAATTGGATATTTTTATACAAATTAAATTATTTTTTAAAGCCACTATGGTCTACAATGTAATAAAACGTTTCATTTCTGTATAAGGACTTTAGTGTCTAATCAAGCAAAATCAAATAGTATAGTATTACAGTATAAACAGTAATAGTATAATGCTAAAAGTAAAATATAATAGTATCATATAATACAATAAGTTTGAAAAGATATAATATATTAACAGCAAGCCTAAGAGCAGTTAAAATACTAATAACAGAACCTTGTTCTTAGGAAATCTGTAATTACAAGATTTTTACTTCAAATTGTCACTGAAACATTTGGTGGTATAATTCACTCAGGGAAGGGCTGCAGAACAAAATCCAGGAGCTACAGTTGAGATAAATTCTCAAATATAGATAGATTTAGATAGATATCTAAAGAAGGTTAATGTCATTTTGATAGTCAATAAGACTATCAAGGGAGTCAGCCACTCATTGGGCCTTGGTGCTGCCAAAGCATTGGACTATCCAAGAAGATAACGAAAGTAGGCCTGTGAAAAGCATATTCGTTAAGTATCCTCAGGCAAAAATACAGTCAATAAAGTACAGCTCTTGCCTGCTGTAGTTCCTTCTACTTGGAACCAGCTATCTCCCACTTTATAAACTCACCTCACGGTTGTGAGAGGACTCACCTCACACTTTCTTTGATATAAACTTTGGTGCTACCTACTAATCAGTGCTGTATTAACAAACTGATCTTTATAAAAAAATAATTGCAATGAACCTTGTAATATTTTGGTCTCTGTCATGACAAGGACTTTCTGCTCAGAGAAATAATTGTCTTGGTGATGAGAGCAACAAAGCAGAAACATAGACATCAGCTTCCTGAAAATCCTTCTGACATCCACAAATGCTGGTGTTTTGTAAGCCGTGGTATATATTGGTTCCAGGGGTATACATCCAGGAGCATAGCAGTTCATTATTATCTCCTCTTTGCCACTGTGTCTGAATGATGTCTCCCAAGCCACTGCATACACAAAATAATACATGTGTTTCACCTTTAAAATGCTTTATCTTCCTGTTTTAACTTTTATCTCTCTCCTGAGAAACCATATGTATTAAGAGATTGCTTCATTCTTCAGAGCCAGAGAAAGTTTCAAGCAAATGGCTTGAGTCTGTTATCACACACTCTGTATTAAAAAGAGCATTTTAAAAAGACCAAGCTCAAACAAAAATCCATATGCTTTTTCTCCAGCTGTAGCTTGTAAATGCCAGTCCAGCTTTTCCAGTATATGTTCAGGTGCCACAGATTAGAAGGCAAAATGTCTGAAGAATAGAAGAATTCTTTTTTTTTTTCCCCTCAAAACAGAGATCCAGGGAGATTTTGTTTACTGTTTACAGGTGAAGCCTGCAAGAAGGAAACTCATGCTGAACTGTTTTTCAAACTAACCTTGCCACCTACCTAGGGAAACAATGTACTTGAGTCGAAAGCTACTTTAGAGAAACATGAAATAAGAAAGCAAAGACAGCAGCGAGGCAGAAATGTACCTCCTCACACCTTCCAACACGGGAGTCCGCCGGCAGCCGCCAGCGCCTTACAGCCGGCCAGGCCGCCGCCAGAGGCTCTGTGGGGACAGATTCCCTGCACAGGGCAACCCGGGAAACAACTGACACTGCCCAGCAGTAACATCAAGCAGCAGTGCTGCTGTAAGGTAAAGAATGCACTTGTTCTACTACTCTCCATGGGTTCCAATGATTTTTTAAATCAATCTGTCAAACTCCTGTTAGATAAGTTTGATTCTCTCACACAGACTACAGTAGTTTACAAAGTTGATATTCTCATTGGTCAAAGTTAAAATACTTCACTCATGCTCTAGAATAGGACTTATTTTCCTCCAACCTGAAATTTTCTTATAGATTTTGCAATGATACACTTGTACAAAAATACCAAAAAATGCCCCCAAAAAGCATAGTAAGCGAAAAAATAGGTGTAGATGAATATGTCATCTGTTTTTCAAAATCGTTATCAACTAGTCCCCTGTACAGTGTTACAAATACTGCAAAGAGTATTTGTTAGAGTTATGGAGCAAGTCAAGATTTAGGTAGGATGGGTTTAATATGTAGGTGTTAAATATTTAGTAGGTATTTAAATAATTGTCTGAAAAATGACATCAGTTTTATCATGTGCTGTGCCAGTAGGTTATAAATTATGTATTGCTATATTAAATAATTGTCAGGAAGCCCGGAGCTAATGATAAGTTTTTGTACTTAAATCAAAACAAATGAATGACTTTTTAGTTAGTAGTTTTTAACTGGATTGTGATATTTATGTTTAGAAATCCTTTGTTTATGTATTGAAAATCTATTCCTGAGACACCCATTCCTGCAGTTAAAAATTAAAACATTTATTCATTCTGGTTTAGAACATCACACTACACTGAGTTATCTATGACCTGCGGGTGCAAAGAAAGGCCTCAGGAAATGCTGTACCCGTTGCTCTGCAAGCCAGCAAGTTCACTTTATTATTTTAACCTCTTGTATGGTGTTTGGAATTGTGAAAAATACCAGAAATACTCTATACTTTTCCCGATATTTAGTCAACGTAGGCCTAGAATGGCATAAGGAATTAAATTAAGTATTGTTTACTCTGAATTAAAACAGATAAACCATGACTGATTACGTACAGTCTGTCATTTTAAAAGTCACATGTTCTTTCTTGTAATTGTAGGGCAAATATTTTACACACACCACAGTGATTCAGATTTACTATACCTATTAAATGTGATACAAGTGCCCTACTAAGTCTAAAACTGCAGTTCTGAAAATCTCAGGCTGGGTCAGACTTAACTATACATGATATAACTGCCTGTGTGCAAGAGCTCTTAAATATGTAAATATGATTCATCCTCACCCTCCCAGTCATGAAACACATCTTGTATTTCTCCATCCCCAACACTGCATCCAGAGTGCACAGTATGTTTGCAATTTTCCTCCACTTCTCACAGAATGGGATTGATTTTGTGTATGCTTTGGGATTACGTTCTGGATAAAAACTAGTGTTTATAGAGTCCTGACATAGTTGGAATCTCTTCTTCTGTACAATCAACCCATGCATAACACAGAAATAAATTAAAAAAGAAATACAGCTGCCATAATATCTTGTGACAAACTGCGTTCTAACAGAAAGGTCATTCAGTTCATTAGTAAAGACATCCTGAGGCAAAGCTAAAGTTAATACAGAAGTAATAACCAATTTCAGCCCCTGTCGATGCTTGACCAAAGTAGTTAGAAGGGCAGATGGTATGAATGTCAATTTTCATATCATCATCATCTGGACCAGATAGCGTGTAATTATAGCATCTGAGCACAAACGTGCAGTCACAATCAGGGGAAGCTGCAGAGACTTCTTATCTGTTTATTTGGAAATGTTCTCTTTTTTTAAAACTATTTTTTCCTCTGTGCTAAAATCTGTCTGCTATGTTATGTTCTGGAGGAAAAAGCATTATATGCTTTTAAGTTTGTGTGTTACTATGGAAGTTTCTGCTTAGAATTTTTTTTCAATTCTTCTGACAATTTTTGGCGTTAAAAGCACAGAGAAATTTCCTTTCCTTCTGGTACCACATAGTACCAGAAAATGCCAGCTTAGGTCTGATGGTAAAGATAATTTAGGAAAAATTTGGTCAGAGGAAGTCCACCACATATTTTAAAATATAAATTTTCATCTGGAAATGCATTTGAAAAATCTTAGGAAATAGGGAACTCTTAGGAGTCACACTTGTACTGGAATCTTTGTGTTCATTGTTTTCCCTCAGATAGCTGTCACTGATCAAGTGTACACAGTTTAGGAGAAGGCCATTCTTTTCTGCTGAAGCCTGTTGCTGAAAGCAGCCTCCTGTCAGATGCACATGGGGGGTAAATAAAGTGATTAGACTCAGGGCACAGCACCTCTTTAAAAGCAGGCTGCAAGCACTTTCTGAGGTTGCTCTTCCATGTGAGGGATTGCTACCGTTGCCATGGGAATGTAAAGTGAAACATAAAGCCACTGTGACTAATAAAGAAGGAGGTGATCCAGGAGGCAGCAAATGTAGATGATATCAACTATGAAGTTGTTAAACTGAAGTCTGTGTCAGTGGATCTCAAACGTTCTCTCCCCCCTCCACCCCCACCCTTTTTGGTGTAGTGCCTGTTGTATGCCATGAAGGGTTTCCAGCATCTCAGGCAGGTGGAAGTCATGGGAAGCCAACGTTGCTTTGTGCTGCCCACTGCCTCTCAACTCAGTGCCTTAAGGCCCCTGTCCTGTCCCTTGGATTAAGTGAGATCTTGGAATTTGGTTTCATGTTCGCAGAGTGCTATCAGCCAGAAAACATCAGGAAATTGGTTACCTGCATAACACAGAGGAAATGTGCCTGTATAATGGGTATTGTTTGAAGAACAACTGTGCTGGCTAAAGTGAAACTCTGCTTTGAGTTTCTTTCCATTCCCAGAATGTTTCCTAAATCCTGTGTTTGTTTGGGTTTTTTCTCCACTGTTCGGAACACAAAGGACCTTGCACTAACAAGAATGGTCTGTCTTTGAAGCTCAGAGCCACTTTTTCTTTTCCAGACATCAGGAGTGAGCAATTATTCCCTGCAATTCTCTCACTTCAGTTTCCCTCTACCCTGCAAGGTGAAATGAAAAGAAAAAGAGGACAAAGAAAACCTCCCCGTATTTTAGCAAACACTGTGAGAGAAATGAAATTTATCATTTTACCTTTGCACTCTATTTCCATAATAGGGCTTTTAGTCTCAACTGCAACACCACCCTATCAGTGCTAGTACTCCTTATGATCATTAAAACCTTGATTAATTTCTCTTAAAATATTTTGGGCTTTGAGATGACCTCAGCTATGCAGGGTATCTGCAGAAGGCTGGAATATATGACACAACTTACAGAACACCTACAACCTTCTTGGCAACAGAGGATCAGCTGGCATACCCCAGCATATCCTTAAGTGGCACTGGATGTTTGTAGCTGTGTGGACAGCTGAACTGAGTCTTCCTCTCCACAGAATATAATGGTAGCTTAAACACCTAGCTCATATGCAGCTAGGCAAATTGCACCCTGTAATGCTGAGCCAGGTACAAATCAAGTCTCCAAGGCTTTGCAGTGACCCCAAGTTACTACATAGAGGCAAAAAAGCCAGAGGGGAAAATAATAATCAGCTGAACTTCCTTCAACAAGGATGTCGAGATTTAGCCTCAAATGGTTAATTGTCTCATTTTTTTACAGTAGAAAGGTATGCAAGAGAGCATTCCTTTTTTGTGGGTGTAATCAGTTTGCACAGTCTTCTGATAAGTCATGATCACTTTTTAACAGTACCTGTTGATGTGCAAGTTAAATGTAATGTGAAAATTTACACATAAAGACAGAGATTACATTCATATTCCAATAATGTTATACGCCATTTAAAATAATATAAATCACAACAAATTACTCTGGTCTTATGTCCATTATTTCAGAAAACAAAATCTAGTAACTAAATTACTCTTTCCAAAATCTAACAGAGCAGATTATGTTGCTAAAACTCTTCATTCATTGCAGTCTTTATTTGTTCTCTATTAATGTATGCCACTGCATTGAATATAATCTATTCATTGTAAAATTAATGGCTTACTTTATGTTTTCTTTCTGGCTGTAAAACTAATGTCTTAGTTTCTTCTGTTGCTGAGGGTTTCTTCACCATCTCTTGAGAACATCTTCAATGCTTTATTATCTCTCTTCTGATCAAAGGAGCAAGCTGGAGACTGTGTGGGCTTCCTTACAGGAGGACCACACACCTTGTTCACCTAGAAGGAAAAACGCCACAAGAAGAAGAAAAGAACACATGTAAACAAAAATTATTATACATCTCTCAATCCAGTTTAAGTCCATTTTAATAAGAAAGCTCTGTGGACATTAAGCTAAGAAAAGCATAATTAATGATCATACTTCTCAACACTATATCCATAATGAATGCATATGAAACACATAATCAGTCCTTTACAGTAGAAAAAACCAAACAAACAAAATCACCACTTTTGAAGGAATACCAGGTGTCTAAGCAAGTCACCACATGTATTTTATTGGTTATGGCTCTTTTTCTTCCTGTAAGGATAGTGTGTTATTAGGCAGTCAGTAACAGTAGCCTCAGAGACTATGATGTGTTGTGAACAGTGGCCTAATTCTGTTTCCTCTGTAATATACCCCAATCATATTTTTAATATGCATTGAACTTTGTGATTTCTTTCAGGGTTGATGAATTATTATGGCATGTTCAGCACAGTTACCCAGAGCACAGAGTGAACAGTTAGCATGGTGGAAACTTGCATAACAACTTTGCAAGATGTAAATTTAATGATCCAAGATGTAAGTTTAATGATTCAGACTATAAATGTTGAAAATATCAAGAGATTTTATGCCTGGCTTTCTGATCTAGATATCAATAGATACAAATTCATCTGAACTCCCATTTTCTTCTTTGTAAAATGTGATATTGAGCATGTTGTTTGATAGAGGATAGTAATTCATGTTCATAGCTCATTATTCTTTCTAGTCACTGAATAAAAATAATTAGGGCCATACATATTTATTAAATAAGAGGTGCTTCATGCTGGGAATCAAATCAGACAAGATATTAAGCAGACTGAACAGCACGTATTTTGTGTAAGCTAGCACACACACACTACTGGAAAAATAATACTGTAAGTGATTTATGAGAACTTGGTTCCAATATGTAGTCCACTTTTTTAAAAGAAAAAAAGTAGAGAGGAGATCACTGTTGGCTCTAAGACAGGGATGTATTTTTTGAAGCAGAAACATTCAAAATGCTGCCAT